>NW_026927022.1:0-288849 GCF_032062105.1 Saccostrea cuccullata | reverse complement strand
CCACCAGAACAGAGGCCTCAACAAAGATGTCGGGTGAGTATATTTTATTAAGTAGATAATGCTTTCAATATCAGTGAAAGCATTGATAGAAACATTGTTTCCAAAATAACACTATAGAATTATGTATCAGTCAATTATCCGTCGATCATTAGCAGCGTTTAAATTCAATATTTAAATTGCCACAAAGTCTTACATATTTTTTTTTCCACTTTTGGGTCTCACAAAAGACATTACAACCAACGGCAACCTTACAAGAAAACTTTATGATTAACGTGGTGATTTCAACTTATCTATTGTCAACTTTTTTTTCATTATCATCTGCGTTTTGAATTTTTCTCCCTTTTATGCATAATCTAGCACTGCTTTCGAGCTATTTCTAAAACAAGGCAAGCTTTTACCATTATGTTGATTATGCAAGGATATCGACAATCCACTTAAAAAGTCTGTCAAGAATTAATTCTATGTTTCTCCAATGACCGTATATTAAGCAAATACAATTTGTTGTTAAGTCAAATGTTGAATGATGTTTTCATACAAATTGTTTCGAACTGAATTGTGTACGGAATTTTCCGTTTTCCCAAGCATGACACATAGTATATACGGCGGATGAAACCGATCGTCAGGGGATGATGGCTCCTTTTTTGGCAACTGATCCCAATTCTGTTGTTGTATAAGAGGTTCATGTTGGTTTCAATTGACCTTTTACTTGATTACTGTTCATATTCCTCTTCCTTTATTTACAATTTAAGATGTTTTGTAATGACAGTCAAGAGAACTACATACCAGTTATTCAGTGTCTCTTAACGTCTCATTGTAGGAGTGAAGTTCAAATTTTTGAATACTTTCTAAGTAGACAAACTCCATATTATTTATCGCATCGCGACACAGGTCAAATTAGTAATTTATAAATTTCATAATACACTAAAAAAAATCAAAATTATGTTTGTATTCACATTCACTGTACAATGGAGCAAAAATGAAAAAAAATTTTTAGACTTTTAAATTGAAATCTCTAACATTGGTTAATATTCCAAGTTATGGTTTAATATTTTGCTTCGTTGAAAAGAAAACAATTTGAGAAGAGAGGTAGTTCTCATTGAAAACGACAAGAACGATGACGTAGAAGAACGTCACAGAGCAGCAGATAACGAAGCAATTTTGTTTTATACTCGGAAAAATCTTGAATAAACTCTTAAAATGTTAAAGGAATCAAAAAATGTCACAAGTAGGTCGTGGATGTATGTGTAAATGGTACTTGAGTGACAGCGGTGTTTGAGTGACAGAGACTCTATATCGGACGAGGAAAATCTGTGAAGAAACGGTTTATCTGGTAAAATCTGAACCAAAACTTTAAAAAGTTGGAATGTCATGGAAAGACCTAGGCGCTTCAGAATTGCTGATCCTGTGAAAGCACAGCTGAGTGGTAAAAGAAATTAAAACGTTGACAAACGAGAGTATACACCGGGAACAACAGTACTATTAGAAAAATAAATGTTAAATGATAGAAAAGGGGTTTTAATGAGTGATTATAGGATTATACTTTGTTAAATGAGTAGGGGTAGTATTTTTGAGAAATTCTTAACGCTATGTTTTTGACGTTAAATTGACGTTAAGTGTGCATGATCCGTGGTTACAAAACATGTTGATGTTAAAATGAAGTAAATTGATTTCAATTAAATCGAATGAAACAAAATTCACAAATTATCAACAAAACAAATATTTGTACACATGATATTAAACTTGTTTTAAATTTCTTGAAAGTAGTATAACAAAGGTTGACATCGTTCATGAAATTTTCGAATAACCCTCGTCATAACTGGCATAGTTTGTTTACCTGTTCATCACTAATAGTCATACAAGATTTTTAAAAAAGAATCCATTGCAATGTACTAGTATTTTCACTA
The DNA here is from genome assembly GCF_032062105.1 of Saccostrea cuccullata. Lineage (NCBI taxonomy): Eukaryota > Metazoa > Mollusca > Bivalvia > Ostreida > Ostreidae > Saccostrea > Saccostrea cuccullata. The sequence continues at coordinate 286,945 of NW_026927022.1, read as the reverse complement.
AATTATGAATAGAGTTCCACCAACAGCACATCTAACCCATGTAGGGGCACTGAAACTCAAAATTCTGGAAGAAACACTGTTGCTCATCATATCTACATTTAGTTTCTTTGTTTTTAACCAGCGTAGAAAAGAATACTTTCAAAGAAATTATGCTTTTTACTCCGGCATATAATCAAAAGTGCCTCTTCTGTTTTTCATCAGAGCCTCGGGCCATGCATTTCCCAATTTTGGAAAAGGTATATTCTTGTTTATGATAATCATGCACTTAGTTTATTAACATTATACCCAGGTAGAGAAAAGAATAATTTAAGGTAGTTCGATCCTCAGGTCTATAAAATTAGCAGTCAAGTTATCAAAAATACTCATAAAAGTATCTCTGAATCCACAAAGTTATATAAATTTATCCACAGTATTTCTTTAAAGTTAATCATATTATATAGGAAAAAATTGTCAAATCTCCGATGTTTTTGCAGAAAAAGCGAATTGGAATATCAATGCATTTTCTAATTGCAAATTGATCAAAAAATATATTTTAGGTTAAAAAACGATACACAGGTATCCAGGCATTCAGAGAAATTGACATGATTTTTATACTTATTTGGAATTTTTGTCTTCTATTTCCTCATGTATTCTTTAATGCTTTTGCTATCTTTGCAAGACACCACAAATCACTCCTTATTTTATATCATGCTAATAAGCATTGGTATTTAAGGCTGGATTCAAGAAAATCTTATTTCTCTAAATCTGTATTAATTTTCTTTTTATAGGGTACAAATGTCAACTTTTGTAAGACCTTTTCTAAGATTTCCAAAAACCTTGAATCTTATAAAGATGAGTAAAATGAAAATTGTTGCATGAAAAAAAAAATCATTTTCAAGCTTCATTTTGAATCATTTCAAATTAGATATAAATTTTTGGAGTTATCCTTCCTGGCTGAGGATCGGATATCCTTAAAAAAAATTAATTGACTTTTACCTTTTCAATAGAGCCCCATCCTAACACCAGAAACCCTGCCCTTAGGGCCATGGAATGCACAATCTTGGAAGAACAGCCTTGTTCACAATAACTACTATAGTACCTACCGACAGTTTGACTGCTTGATGTTCAAGAGTGAGGAAGATGTTTAAAAATAATACTGATTTTGATGGTTTTAACCCCACCCCTCAGGCTCCGGGGAGGGGGAAGGGTCAATGAAATTTACGATTTTGTTCCCCTTTATCAACTGATGCTATACGCCAAAATTAGTTGAATTGGTTAAGAGCTTTAAAGAAGCTGAAAATGTTCAAATGTTTCTGAATGACTCAGGACTCATGACAAATGAAGAACGATAGACAAAAAATGGAGAGCAGTAGGTCATCAGTGTGACTCAGGTAACGTATAAAAAGGGGCAAGCAGCTTCAGAATGAAAATTTACACAGAATTGTAGGGGCCCCTTATAACCCCCCCCCCCCCCCCCCCCCTGCGCACAGCATGTCTGGTATTTTTTGTTCAAATGGAAATTTGATACATCCCTTAAACCTTTCTTTTTCATTAATATCTTTACCATGAAAATTTTGCTTTTCATTTAGTCAATTTTAAACTATCGGTGTTTATAAATCCACTTGAAGACATTTGATAGGACAAAGATTAACAAAGTCCACTAAGGTTATAGTGTACTAATTCTAGAATTAATCCTTCATGTCAACGACAATGATTTAGCACTTTTTCCCCAATAACTAGCGTTGCTTACTCTGCGGGAGCAAGGTAATGGATGTCATCTTCATTTCCTTACATTTCCTATTAAGGTTCAAAACCGCAGTGTCAATTCCTATAAAATTTCGCTTTCTACTAAGGTTCAACACCCCATTGTCCATTAATTCTATAAATTTTCGATTTCTAATGATCATAATGATGTTTTAAAACATTTCTCAGTTATACTTATAGATGATCTAGAAATTATTGAAATTGTAATATTTTCATTATTTTATATTTATAAAACAGCTCCTTTTTAAAAAAAGATTGAGAGAGAGAGAGAGAGAGAGAGAGATTCATATATAAATGATATACAATTTTTTGTGTGTGTTTGGAAGACAAGTGTGATATTGCAGTGCACCTAAAGAGGTTTGTCCCGTACATATACATGTATGCTCTATTGATACATGCAGATTTAATGGAAAGCTACCCATTTATTTTTCTTTCTGTTGACTGCTGATGTTGAAAATTATAAGAGACGGAATACTCCAAGTTTTCTCAGTATTGTTGGTTTTACAATTCTTTGATACCAATAAACATCTATATCTTTTAACAAAAGCAATCATTTTGAATAATAGCAATCAACCGGAATTACACTTGTAAAACGGTAAGTCAAACAAAATAAGAAAGAAGCAAGTGGGTATTGTCATTTGACATTAAAAAAAAGAATGTTTTCAAGCTACATGTACATGTATATATTTTATTTCTAAAATATTTGAAAAAAAATACATTGTAATCCTCTACCATTATACTCATCTCAAAGAAGTTGGGAGGGCAGCTCTTATGTAATACCGTCGGTGTCCCAGGTTAAGGTTTTTGGTGCGGACCTTTATGCCCTGCAATGATCACGCATGCATGGAAGATGCTTCTAGTGTGTTTCATTGTATCAGTCAAGGTTTCAGATGCTGCAATATCAGAGAGGGAATGACAGGTTCACATTTTTGGAGCAGGCTAACATTTTAGGTGCAGATTAAAGTTTTTGGTGAAGGTCCCATTTCGAGGTAACTATAAGCCCTATGTTATCCCAAGGATGTATTCACTATGACAAAAGAATTGACCTATAGGAGAGAACAATTTCCCGGAAAAAGTGACATTTAAATATCAATCTTTATTTGTTGTTTTCTACCATACATATGTCTAAATTTTTCAAATTTATATTTTATACCTAAAATTTATTATTTTCAACAATACAATAAACCTCCAAAGTTGGCCAAAACACCATTTTGTCCGTTAAAGCGTTGATTTTAGCATGAATTTTTACACAGAAGTCCTTCAGGGCAGGCCCGCCCCTTATAAAAATTGTGATATTTTGATAGGTTAGGATATAAGGAATAATTTAAGATAGGATTTTTTTAGGAGCACCCCTGCTCTAGGGTCGAAATTTACAAAAAACCTACAAAAAATTAGGAAACCTGATTTAGATAATCAGCTACAAATTTATACCTTCTTTTCTTATAGTCAGACTAGCTCAGTTGATATATGCGCTAGTTTTACACCGTGGAAACTTTCTTTTTAAAGTCGATGGATCGAATCCACCTGATACCACAATTTTAAAGTTTTAAATTTTGCCTTTTCAAAGACTATTTTTTAAATTTTTTTATAGACTTGTGTATTTTCCTTCAATTATCTATCTTTTAAGCATGCCCATTCTTGATATTAGAAACACTAAAGAGATATCAAATCGTAACAATCCAATGTACAGCTGTCAGTCAGGCGGAACAATTAACCTCAGCATAGGCACACTTTCTCCGAGGACAAGAATAACTCACTCTGTGTTATTAGATACAGTTATTCTTAGCAGCATTGAGCTGCGATGAATTTCAATTGTATATATCCCTTAGAATTTAATCACATTGATTTTGGCTACATATATCAGTAATTATACTCCTTTGGATTTCATTTAGGCTAATTTAATTTGCACACATAAATGACATGTTTTATTATATCCACGGATAAATAGCCTAGACATAAAGAATAGAATTTAAGAGACAGTACACATTACAATTATGCACAATGAAAAGTAAAAACAAATATCAATCATTACATTTGGAGATAAAAAACTCAGAAAATCAATGAAAGGGTTACTCCTACATCCACTCACGGAAACAAAGGTTTAGGAAAAACAAATTGTTATATGTATTCAGCCTAATGTCATTACACTAATCGGAACAGAAATCGACAAGCTTCTTGTAGAGAAAAAAGCCAAGCCGGGTCCTATAGGTCAGATTCCCATTTATAATGAAGTGATCCTTTGCATGGAGGAGGATGCATCTTAGGATGTATACTACCAAGCTTGCTTCGAATTCTGACCTACATTTTACAGATGAGTGAACAGGTTTATATTTTTGGTGCAGGTCTCATTTCCAAGTGACTATGAGCCCTATGATAAATAAGCTTGAATAGATGATACATCTAAATAAGTAAATATGCACACTACACAGCTTTCTTCAGAGGCTGAATCTGACCTACATTTTCCGGATGAGTGAACAGGTTAACGTTTTGGTGCAGGTTTTATTTCTAAGTAACTGTGAGCCCTATAATGACTAAAATTGTATGGATGACAAATCTAAGGATGCATACTTCCACACTTGTTTCTTAGGCTGGATCTGACCTATATTTTTCGGATGAGTGAACAGGTTTAAGTTTTTTGAACAAGTTCATTCTAATGTAGGTATCAGCCCTATGTTGAGCAAACTTGCATAGATGATACATTTAAGGATGCACATTAATTGACTCACTTTGGATCTGGATCCAACCCACATTTTCCAGATAATGGACCAAGTTAAAGTAATTGGTGCAAGTGTATTACTAAGACACTATGAGGCCTAATTAATTAAACTTGCATGGATAATGCAAGGGAAGAACACTCTCAAACTTGCTTTATATGCTGGATTTGATTGACATTTTCTTGATGGGTGGCTTATGTTTGAAAATTTTGGTTTAAGTCTATTCCCAAGAAATTACAAGCCCTATCAGATCAAAATTGCATAAATTTTGCACTTTGGGATGTAAACCTCTAGTATGCTAGTTAATTTCGGGACTTTGCCTTACTTAAAGACAACATTCGTTTTGTCCTTGGGACATTTTTGTAGTTTTCGGGTATTTAAAATGTTCTCAGCATTTTTCTATATTATTGAAAAAAAAAAAAAAATCAAGTTGCATCTTAAAAAGTAAGTCAAGGTTTTTGTACCTGCTGGATTATGTAGTTTTTATGAACGTTAGATTTATATAACCAGATTTGTTACAAAATGTTGCATTTAAAGTAACGTTTACTCGCAGCGTATTACAATAAAAAAGTTAATGTGTAATAATCAATATATTTATATATATTTTCTGACCAATGAATTCAAAGGATCCTTCTAAACTATAATCCAATAAAAGCTAGAGTCAGTGTGATAAATTTCTAGTCAGTACTAATATTATACAGAATTTGAGAACCCAAAAATTTTCAGAGTTATAATTTAGTTGTTGAATCAAGGTTAAACTACCAATGGTTGTACATATACCTCCTAAAACCATGATTGATGTTCTGCAGATGTATCTGTAGGTACTATGCCAATTGAAGGTAAGAATACTAAACATTTAAATACTAGTAGTACAAATTGTAAAAAAGAAAAAAAAACAATAATGGCCTTTGCGTTCTTCGGCGGTCGAACAGCAATTTTTTTAATAAGGATATTTTGCTTTTCGCTCTAATTAAAAAAATGCAGTGATTTGTTACCTGTATTTCCTCTCCTCTTTAATCAAGGTGTGAAGTCATTTTACCATTGTGTACATGTATTAAACACCTAGATCGGTGATTTGGTATCAGATGGTCTCGATTAATGAAATTGCAATGCGAGTCTATAGAACCGAGCTTGATGTTTGACTAGTTCTGGTTTCTAACGTTTATCAGAAGCTTGCAAAAGTACAGGGCTGTGGTAGGAAAGTCTTCAGTAAAATTACTCACTCACTCGGTCGTCCTTAGACGACATCTTCCTATCAGTCATCAGAAAAACTAGTTAACTTGCATACCTCGCATCTGTGTCACGTTTGTGTGTGTCCAAAAAGGTAGCCTTGGGAATAAAATTAACCAGATGGTAAATATAAGCAAAATTTCAAATGATATATTATTTTTGTCGATTTTAACTTGCATAATTTTTTTTCTTTCATTACCAAAGACATCGAGCCAAGACCTACTTTACCTTAAAAAAACTTGAATGACTCGGCATTAGTATCTTTCTGAGATTTTTTTAGTCCGTTAAATCTTCAAGAGTCATAGAGCAATTTATGTGATTCATACCTTTTATTGATAAGAACTTCATACTGTATTCACAAAATGAAAATATCTTTTAAAAAAAAAATAAAAATCTTATTCTACTGTACGAGCGCTGTTCAAAAATTACGCGGAGTAAAGTTATGGTTTTATATATTTGTCTTTGACCATAACGCTACAGATCCGTAATGCAAAAAAGGTGCAATTTTCGGCGCAATATTTTTGCGCACTTTTGGGGAGAATTTCTCCACTTTCCAGAATCGGTCAATTAACTACCTTCCACTCCCTAATTCTAGGCACATTATTTAACTAATCTGTATTGTATACCGGTATTTTATCGATCTCCCAACCCTTTATTATCGTCTCTACAAGTGATAAACTCGCTTGATTAAAATTATTTGTTAGATTGCTGAAAATTCACTTCAAGCGAGTTAATTGCCTGTAGAAACAACTATAAATGGCTGGGAGTTGGATAAAATATACATACTGGCTACAGAATCACCGGTTAGAACGGTGCATTCGGGGTGGCGGTGGGGCGTGACTCGGGGTGGCGGCACCGAAGCGAGAAAAACACCATCATGGTGTGTAAACCAGAATTTTTTTTTCATATGTTCAGGCGTCTTAAATACCCCATTCATACGACATGATTTGCATACCTCAGTATATTTTACACATGAGTAAATTTACTCACATGTGCAATTTTTGTCGTATGAACTGATATACTCATATGCAAATTCTGCACATTTGAGTAAATTTACACCTGATCAGGACTAGGTGCAAATTAACTTTTGCATACACTTTGTAGCAAATTATTAGTCCATGTTTGTAAACTGTGTCGTATGAACACGCAGCAAATTTACTTATGTATGTATTTTGTTTTGTTTATTTTATAAATTTCCATTTTAAGTGTTGTTTCAGTTGTGTATGCATTGGTGTGTGAAATATCAGTTCGTCAACATAGTGGTTAGATTGATTGTATGTTGTTTAACGTCCCTCTCGAGAAATTTTTACTCATCACTTGCCGGTGGACAGCTGCAAATGTTGTCCTATACTCGGCACTTAGGGCCATTTGTCAAGGAGGGCTCTTTTCATGCCAGCACCTACTGCGACACGGGACATCGGTTTATATACGGTCTCATCCGAAGGACCGATCTCCATGTCCAACAAAGGGATTCGAACCCGCGACGTAAGGATCAACTCCTCACTTCGCGACTCTATAGCAGACGCTCTAACCACTGCGCCACGCGGGCGACTTGATGGATAGAAAGCAAAACTATTAAACAAAGAGCCATTATCCCCTCCGAGATAAATTATCGAATTTGCAAAAACGAGGACATCTTGCACCCTTTCCGGCAAACCTTTGTTTATGTCTCTAAAGATATAGCTGTAGTCGCAAACAAGTGCCCTGTAGGATCAATAAGCAGTGTCCTTACTATTCAAGTTCTCTTCTTGAGAATGCTCTGGAGCTATGGTAGGAATCGCTAGGGCCCCATTACCGTTTAGCTCTTAATGACTTTCTTCTATCTTTCCCTGTTTTTAATTTTGGCAAGCTACTCATATATAAATAAATGTTACAGGAATTTCAATAAACTAGTGAAAATAAACATTCGTCAGTAACCTCCTTGGCACCTGATCTCATCATGAATGCCCAGGGGTTCGTGTTAATTTCTATTTAACATATTTGTACTGTTCAAAGATTTTTGAGATCGATCACTGTTAGATTTTTTCACCCTTTTCATTCTTCTGGAAAATACAAAATTATTAAATTATATTCAAGCAGATATTTTATAATGGCCTAACACACTTGATGTACTGTAGATTTCCCAACAGCAAAAATATTCTTAAATGGTCCTATTTCTGCCGAAGACGTCAACTAGTAGATGGCAAGTCACCTTTTTCTTTACACCCAACGGCTCTTCTACAATCTTTGGTAATGCAGCCAAAACATTTTTCAACAATAAAGCAATATGAAATGTATTTTTGAGAAAATTATTTTGCTATTAAAATGTGTTCTTATGATTATTTTGTATATAATTCAATCCCTTATGATTAAACCAAAATAAAATTTTTAAATTGTTTCAAAGAAATGTTTCTGTACAATAGAATATTATACAACTTGTTATTCACCAGAAAAATATTCATTATTGTCGTCCTGTGCATTATTGATTTCTTATCCTACATTTGAATAATGCTATTTTATACTAATGTGCGATAAGAAATCAATAATGCACAGGACGACAATAATGTCATTTTTCTTCAATTAAAGCTAATAAAAAGTTCTTCCATGGCAAATATGAACGGGGGGCTTTGTAGTTTATAAATGTTCTATTTTTTTTTATGATTGAAATAGTTAATTACAAATTTTCCCATGTCAATCTTGCAGCTCATATCGATAATTTTAATAAATTTTCCTTCTTCGTGTGTAAATTCTTATTCCATTCTTTCTCCTTAAAGTCATTAATTAAGTTGTTCCAAGAAATCAGTGGAAAGGACCCCTCCCCCTAGTTTCTTTGAGGGAGATTTAAAAGTGAGTCTTATACCCTTCTACCCAAACAGTAAGGAAATACCCCTTTTCTATAAAAAAAAATATCTGTCCATCTCCTTAGTTCATATGAAATTATGAGGATTTACTTACAGCACATAAATCTCGTCTGAACGCATAGCAAATTAACTTTTACTTACGTGTGTAGATTTACTTATATGTAAATTTGCACACATAAATAAATTTTTGTCGTATGAATGGGGTATACGATCAGAAACTTCTATGCTACGGAAGAGAACGAATATCAACGTAACCCTGACCGTTTAAAGAAGCCTTTGAGAGAGCTCCGTTTTCTCAAACACTCCTCCTCACTTTCGGGTATCAACGTTTTCGACTTCTGACATGATATTCTGTTTCAATATTGACCTCAAAGGGGTTTTTCCCCACATTATCAACAGTAATAAAGTTATACGATATAGAATTTAACTTCAACCCTACCTTAAAAGTCAATATATGTTACTAATTAAGCCAATTTAGGCTTCAAACTCTGTGCGACGATCGGGGTGGCGGTTTTTATGCCTTGCGGGGTGGCAGCATGTCCGAGAAATAAGGATTATTTTTTCATGCAGCGTTCTCCTGGCCCCCTTGCGAGACAAAACAGATTCAGATCTTTTAGAGAAATTTAGATTATGGCATGGCATGATATTTCGCTATAAATGTGGCTATGTCAAACTTTAAGAAGTTTTTTTTTATAATTTAAGGTCCGAAATGAACAAGGAATTGACACCTTATAATGATACAATGTAGTAGTGCGTATTGCTATATACAGTTGCTACATTGAAGTTTTAAACAAAAGTCCAATTAGGTTAAGCAGAATAATCAAGATAATTTCAATCACAATTTTTATACACATATAAACATCCTTGTACTCGTCCCTAAACTAACAAAACAACAACAACAACTGAGTGACTGTTGTTAAATTGATAATCTGTTTATTCCGGGATATACGTTCATTACCGAAAGATGTGAAATTAACTGAAAATGTCGATTTATGTGTATCACACTAAATGCTAAAATTGGCCAAACCTTCTACACCTAATTAATGCGTTTTACAAGAAGTTGACTAATTATGGACAAAAACCTTGAAAATCTATCATAGATGATCGGTATCCATTCCTATATCTTTTAATTAGGGCGGAAGGTGGGGGGGGGGGTATCCCATCCACTAAATGCAAAACAACAAATAATTTCACTTTAACAAATCCCTATACGGCCCTCAATAATGGACAAAAACTATACCATACATTAGCTTCAGAAGCAAAATGAAAGGGGTGGTGCTAATTGAAAGAGAACAAAATTCAAACCTGGAAAAAAATTGACAAGCAAACGAAGTAAATTATTCAAACGCTAAATCCTATTTTTTTTTTGGGGGGGGGGGGTGTGTTAGGATTGATCAAAATTCTTTCAGTACCATTTTTTTCAAAACCCCATGCACAACTCACCCTTCTTTGAATACAATTAACCTGTGCGTGTAGAAAAGGGTGGGGTGGGGGTGAGGGCTAAAACTACCCCCAAAATGTTCAATGTCTTTATTATGCCTATCTTTGCAAAGAGGGGGGAAGGGGGCTATGCCATAAAAGAAACTGTAGAATCCCCCCCCCATCCCCCCCAACCATGTTCGGTCTAATCCATTGGAACAAACGTAAAATGAACTGAAATAAAATGCATAAAAACGACAACGAGAGCATACCGGTGTTGGAGAGTAAGATTTTCCCCACAGCCAGCTTTCCCCCGCGGGGAAATCTCACACCAGAGTAAAATTTCCCCTCTTTCTTTCTCAGAGTAGGATCCCCCCCCCCCCCCCCCCCATCGTTATAGAGTCAATATAAACCACAGCCGCAATATCTTTGTGAAAAAAAAGATAAATGGTAAACTGATTTCTAAAAGGTAAATGAGTAGGTTTAATTACTTATATTGTAAGGCAAATCATGTAATCTCAAATCAAAATATTTAGATTTCAAATGAAATGTAAATATTCTCAAAATATAATGAATCAAACAAAAATGGATGTCTAGATTGGTATATATTTTTGGACCTTCATGTATTTTGGTTGTAAATGATTACAATAATAAAATTTCTAAACTATTTAAAAATTGTAAACTTACTATGATGTTCAACTTTCCACCTTTCTGTAACCATCCTTATTAATGCATACAATTTTTTCGTCATATTAAAAATTAATCTCTTTAAATCCCATTTTTGAAACTTTCAATGAAACATTTCATATTTAAATACTGACTAGCACCTAAATTGTAATTTTTAAGGTTTTTTAAATCATCTGTCCTTAAATTATATTTCATAAATCGAACTCTATAACTACTATACAGATTTTCCGGGGGGAAATTCTACTCTAGAGCCAGTTTTCCGGGGGGGGGGGTCTACTTAAGATTCAGTTTTCAGGGGGAAAGATTTAAGGGGGGAAAGCCTACTCTACAAGACCGGTAACAAACATAATTATGTATGTGGTGTAGTAAAAAACGTCCTTGAGCTACACCCCCTCCCTTTAACCTGGGACAAGAAAAATGTTGAGGGATAAATTTGATTTTTTATAAAACATGATTTCCTTTCAACTTTTAAGTTTTCACTAACTTAGTGGTGTAACAACACATCAATATAACAAACCATAGTCTTTTTTTTTTTTACCAATTTTTCTTTCCGTGTTTATTATTTTTTGAAATTCACTATTTTTGTCTCATCTTTTTGCCAATCGCAGATCATATAATGGGCACTCCAACAATATGATAAGATCACTCGTTTTGTACAAGACATTTTGCAATTTTTTTTAAAAAATGCAATCTTTTAAATTATCTACAGATATTTCTCAATGAAGCAATGTTTGCTGGAAAATATTCCTGGAAACCTCGTGCGCCAATCAATGCATTACTATGAAATCTTATCCTGGACAACCAGAACCGAAATGGACAGGGACTTCGTTATGTTTCAAGATTGACATCCCTGCATCATCCCTGTAAGAATATATAAATTCGAGTTTTCTTTTGAAGAAATGAAACTGACAAATTAAATTTGTCGCAAAATTATGGACTGTAACACATCATTTAAGCCAACAAACGTGCATATGTTCTCTGTAGAAACCACAGATACTTGTGAACAGACCCACCCACCACCCACCACTCCCCCGATATTCTATATTTCTTCATAAATTAATTAAATTGTTTATACTTATTCATCATGTGTGCAATAGGTAAAAATCCCAAAACAATGGCTCCACAAAAATACCTCTCTCTTATAATGTATAGTGGTTTATACTAGTTGCTCAACTTGGACTTTTGTTCAAAACTTAAACGTAGCAACTGCTTGTATAAAGCAATACGCACTGATCATGATAAAGTGTCAATTCCTTGTTCATTACTGACTTTAAATTATATAAAAAAAAAACTTCTTAAAGTTTGACATAGCCACATTTATAGCAAAATAACATCATGCCATGCCATAATCTAAATTTCTCTAAAAGATCTGAATCTTTTTTGTCTCGCAAGGGGGCCAGGAGAACGCTGCATGAAAAAATAATCCTTATTTCTCGGACATGCTGCCACCCTGCAAGGCATAAAAACCGCCACCCCGATCGTCGCACAGAGTTTGAAGCCTAAATTGGCTTAATTAGTAATATATATTGACTTTTAAAGTAAGATTGAAGTTAAATTCTATCGTATAACTTTATTACTGTTGATGATGTGAGGGAAAAAAACCCTTTGAGGTCAATTCTGAAACAGAATATCATGTGACAGAAGTCGAAAACGTTGATACCCGAAAAAGTGAGGAGGAGTGTTTGAGAAAACGGAGCACTCTTAAAGGCAGCTTTAAACGGTCTGAGGTACATTGATATTTGTTCTCTTCCGTAGTATACAATTTTCTGATCTAAGACGCCTGAATATATGAAAAAAAATCGGGTTTACACACCATGATGGTGTTTTTCTCGCTTCGGTGCCGCCACCCCGAGTCACGCCCCACCACCACCCCGAATGCACCGTTCTATCCGGTGAGGATGTGTCTAGAAATAGGGAGTGAAAGGTATAGTTGATTGACCGATGTTAGAAATGATGAAATTCTCCCCAAAAGTGCGCAAAAAATATTGCTCTGTAAATTGCACCTTTTTTGCATTACGGGATCTGTAGCGTTATGGTCAAAGACAAATAATTATAGTAAACCTACAGATCTGCAGCAAACGCGGACTCTGCTATTATTTACTCTTACAGACGTCATATAGTTATGGAATTTTCACAGAAATATGTATCTTAAAGATTCCAACAAATTTTGGGCAAAATTTGTGTAATTTAAAAAAAAATTCTTTTAAAATTATCGCAGTGTTGATATCGCTGATGGAGAGGTACGGAGCACGACAAAATTGAAACACAAACATGAGGAATCCAAAAGGATCACTTCATTATAAATAGGGATCTGACCTATAGGACCGGGCTTGGTTTTTTTTCTACAAAAAGTTTGTAGATTTCCATTCTGATTAATGGCATAAGGCTGAAAACATATAACAATCTGTTCACCCTAAATCTTTATTTCAGTGAGTAGAGGTAGGAAGAACCCTTTCTTTGATTTTCTGAGTTTGTTATCTCCAAATGTAATAATTGATATTTGTCTTTACTTCTCATTGTGTATATTGCTGATGTTTACTGTCTCTGAAATTCTAAGCTTTATGTATAGGCTATTTTCCTGTGGATATAATAAAACATGTCATTAATGTGTGAAATTGTATAGCCCTGAATGAAATCCAAGGGAGTACAATTACTGATATACACATGCATGTAGTTAAAATCAATGTGATTAAATTCTAAGGAATATATACAATTGAAATTCATCGGAGCTCAATGCTGCCGAGAATACCTGCATCAAGTAACACAGAGTGAGTTATTCTTGTCCTCGGAGAAAGTGTGCTTATACTGAGGTTCGTTCCGCCTGACTGACAACTGTACATTGGATTGTTACGATTTGATATCTCTTTAGTGTGTCTTATATGAATAATGGGCATGCATTAAGGATAGATAATTGAGAAAAAAAATACACAAGTCTATAAAAAAAATTAAAATAGTCTTTGAAAAGGCGAATTATTAAACTTTAAAAGTGTTGTATCAGGTGGATTCGAACCCCCGACTAAGAAAGTATCCAAGGTGTAAAAAGTAAGCACACAAATCAACTGTGCTAGTCTGACTATAAGAATAAATCGCATAAATTTAAAGCAGATTATGAAAATCATGTTTCCTTATTTTTTGTAGGTTTTGAGTGAATTTCTACCCCAGGGCAGGGGTGCCCCTAAAAAAATCTTATCTTAAATTATTCCGTACATCATAACCTAACAAAATATCACAATTTTATTTAGGGGCAGGCCTGCCCTGAAGGACTTTTGTGTCAAAATTCATGCTAAAATCAACGCTTTAACGGACAAAATGGTGTTTCGGTCAACTTTTGAGGTTTATTGTAAAGTTGTAAATAATAAATTTAAGGTATAAATTACAAATTTGAAAAATTTATACATACATACGATAGATAACAACAAATAAAGATTGATTTTTAAATGTCGCTTTTTCCGGGAAATTGTTCTCTCCTATAGGTCAATTCTTTTGTTAAAGTGAATATATCCTTTAACTCATAATTTTCTACAGTTCGCGATAATTTTGTCAAATGTATCTTTATATTGGTCTATTACTATGTATTTAATTTTCTAAAGATCTGATATTTGAAGTACAAACGTTAACAGAAATATAGTGATTTTTCTCCGATGCGATTACTGTGAAAATGACGTCTCCTGAAATGACGGAGCACCACACTTTTGTTAAATTATGTGTAATGCTCGAGTTATCGCAAACATACGAGGGTTGTCCGTAAAGTTCGTGGACAAGCTAGAATTTGATAAAAGTTGCGTCATTGATATTTAATATTAGCATATTTCTAATCCTTTACTAAATGTGATTTGAAAAATGTAAAGTCTTATTCAATTTCAAATGCTTATTTTCAATTATGGCTTCATAATTAGATTTGGAATGGAGACCCGGAGCACCGCAAAATTTTAATTAAAATATCATGTATCACTTTATAAATTTCTTTTGTATTTTATAAGATTCTGCGAAAATCTGGATGACTTTTACATTATGAGATTGACAGAAGCTATCACGCCAAACATGCAAAATTTGAAGGTTCAAAGTCGTAAAATGGCTGAGGGATCAAAGTTAGAACTTATTAAGACTGATCGGAATTGTTCCAAAAAAGGGACGTTTTCGGAATAGGTGGAGCAGTGAGCAGTAATAAAATTCTGCGTAGACATCGGATAAACACCTACAGAGACAATACATTTTGTAAACAATCGGGAAAACATAGTAAAAGAAGCTGTACATTAATATTAAGTGGCATATAATAATATTTTTGGACGGAAGAATCAGTTTATATAGGATTACATGCGTGAAGGAAAACTATCATTCCGAGATTGCAGTGCTGTAAAATGACTTTCATAACGTGACTTTACCGTATTTCCCTAAATAAAATCGTTTTTACGCGGACAGAAGTTGGATGATTATAGGATATGAGACAGGCATTGTTGAATATTATTTTACGTGTGAAACCTGAACATTTTGTGCACATATTTATGAGTGGTTAATTGAATATTTTTCCGAAAAAATAACAAAACATGTTTTTTGGATGATAAAGGCCACAGCTTTAATAATTGTTTCAATGACAAATGTCAGACAAGCATTTAACAATCATTGGGTGCCACACACCTAAATCGGTAACGGGCGTTATGGCACCTCGCCTTCTAGGGTAATCCATAGCAAGGCGTAACAATATGTATAAATCGACTCCTAGGGTACCCCTTAGCGAGTCAGCTGGGATATGTAATTGCCTCCTAGGGGATTCCTTAGCGAGGCACCTGTTATACCGAACAGGTAAGCCCACTATACCGAGTAGGGCAAAAATAACCACCCGTTATACCGAACAGGTAAGCCCATTATACCGAGTAGGGCAAAAATAACCACCCGTTATACCGAACGGGGTACGAGGTTACTGTTATACCAAACAGATCCCACACACAAGCTTCTAGTGCACTCCATAGCAAGCTTGTATTGGCTCCTAGGGTAGCCTTAGCGAGCCACCACATGCTCTACAAATCACGTAAAATAGATAATCATACATAACAATAATTAATATAATGATGACAAATGTCTCTGCTTGTCTGACATATCCGTAAAGCTGCGACAGCAACATATCGTCAGTCCTCAGTCCCATTGCCTGTAGATTACAATCTTGCGCAGATTAACATGAAACATCCATAGTTAATTGTAACCTGAAAAATACAAATAAACAGCAGAAACAACAGCATCTCAAATTCTTAACATGTTTAAGGTAGCAATCTATCAACAACTAAGATTTAATTTCTCATTAAGTTGGAGTGGTGGGTGGGAAACAATTATCAAAAGTGCAGAAACGCTGGGAAAGCTATCGAGCGAGAGGAGAAAAACGCCACGTGCGCCCCTCTTTTATACTCGCGGCAATCGGGGAAAGTGTCAAAATACCTACCCCCTGTGTTTTTCGGAAATCAATTAAATGCGTTTAATTAGCGATTGCTTTAAACGACCTTAATTGAATATTTTTCCGAAAAAATAACAAAACATGGTTTTTGGATGATAAAGGCCACAGCTTTAATAATTGTTTCAATGACAAATGTCAGACAAGCATTTAACAATCATTGGGTGCCACACACCTAAATCGGTAACGGGCGTTATGGCACCTCGCCTTCTAGGGTAATCCATAGCAAGGCGTAACAATATGTATAAATCGACTCCTAGGGTACCCCTTAGCGAGTCAGCTGGGATATGTAATTGCCTCCTAGGGGATTCCTTAGCGAGGCACCTGTTATACCGAACAGGTAAGCTGAGTGGTTAAAGCGACATAAGAAATCCATTGAGTTAAACGGTGACTATGTTGAGAAAGGTTACATGTAATACTCGTTATGCTTTTGACGTCGGGTAACGTCAAGAATTTTCATTCTAGTGCTCCGGGTATGAGTGTATGTCTTTTTTTTAATCTAATAAAAATATAGCTATTTGTGCTTTGTTTTTGTTGAAAACTTGCATTTAAATGAAAGGAAACATGAATTTAAAGAAAATAATAGTTTCATCTATTTTATCAATGTTTGTCAGTAATTATCAATGTTGTCCACGAACTTTACGGACAACCCTCGTAGTTCCAAAATATGCATAATAAAACATGTAGTAAGCTAGAGCATTCGTGACCTTTGTCTACAAATAGTAAATCGGAAATTTAGACCGTTAGACCTCTGTAAACATGGGAGAACGGGAAGAAGATTATCGACGATTTAAAGTTTTTACTTTATCCGGACTGTAAAGAACGTGATTGAGGGTGACCAATGTTACACTATCATGTCTCATAAATACCTGCCGTGTTTTTTTGTTTTGTTTTTTTTTTCATTTTTATAATGCCTGTGACGTCGAAGATTTTGCTGCTCCGTGACTTGATGATACATGTATGTCCTGATAAATCACCCAAATTGATATCCATTTTCAACTATTTGATATGAAATTTTAAATATAAGTAAAGATTCTTTTATATTATGTGTTGCATTTTGCCTGATTATGTCGTCAAATATTTTTTTTCTGTGCAACAAGTCCGCATAATTTTTTAACAGTCCTTGTATACTGTAAATCACTTTTTATTCGCGAGAACTTTATTTTCGCGTAATTACGCGAGACGGTATGCTCGCGAAAATTTAATTCTCGCGTATAAAAGAATTCCTTAAGATTATATAGACCAATGAAGTTGAATGAACACAATTCGTGAAAATTTTGTCTCGCTGATAAAGAGTCAATGACTATCTCACGAAAATAAAGTGTCCCGAAAATTAAGTGATCTACAGTATACATTTTGCGCATCAAATCATCGCCCATTGGAGAACACGGGTCCAAAATAGGGATCGATCATGATCGGTTAAATAATTATATGCAAGTATTCCAAAACTTTGTTGAATAATGGTCCGTAAACCCTTTGATCACTCATTTAAAATGTTGATTGAACCTTAGTGATTTTCAAAAAGAAATGTATTGTACACTGTATATTAAGTAAAATATAAACAATCGTAGCATTGCTTGCGGGGCAAAATTGGACAAAAAAGGCACTTCAACATGGCAAATAATTATATAAAAGAATAATAGACATTCATGTAATTAAGAGCTATCAGAGTATCAATGAACCTTAAATGCCCTCAGTATAAATGATGGGGCAATAATTTGAAGCCCAACATTCTTTAAGAATATGAAGGTAAGAAAATCGATTGCATTTTTATCTTAACATAAAATAATATCTATATTTTTTTTGTATTTTCAGTTTGAACCTAATACCAGTCTAAGGATATTGCACTGAGAACAATTTGTTTGTAACGCAAAACATTTAATTTTGAGGCAACATGGATATCGTAAGAGACACGGAATTCCAAACAAATGAAAGTTTAAACTATACCATACAAAGTCCAAAACTAGAGAAACCATTGCCAACACTTTTTATCTCAGTAATATCGATTGGCATTTTGGCAATGTTCATTAATGGCGGAGCGTTCATTCTTTTTGTAAAAAAGAAAACGATGAGAAAGAATCCGTATTATTTTCTTGTGTTCATGCTGTCTTTTAGCGATATAACAGTTGGTCTTGGAGTCCTTTGTATTATCCCTCCATATTTATACCCTTCTTTGAAGGGAAACAAAATTTTAACAGTCACGCAAATGGCTTTGATGACAACCGGACTGTATCTTTCTCTTCTGCAAACTTTTTTGATCAGTTTGCAAAGATATCTGGTGATATGCAAGGGAAAATGGAATTTAATCATTTTTCGCCAAAACCGGAAGTACTTTGTGTGTTTTGGTGGTTGGCTCATGGTAGTGATCGTAAATTTGATTCTCATTTCGCCGCCTTCTAGAGATTTTGATCTAGGACGAGATCGCTTCCTGTCATATGTTTATCATGGGCATTATCTAGCCCACATAATTCATAGGAGGATTTTAACACTGTCTCTCTTATCCTTAACCATAATCCTCTATCTGAAAACTGTTAGGCACGTTCTCAAATATCACAAGAAAGTACATGTAGCTCCAGTAAATGTACCCAATATCTCTTCACGTGTAAAGACGATGAACATTGAAATGGCTCAGACACCGTCCTGTTCTCATACCGGAGACAGGAATGAACAAAGCAAGAAGACAATTTCAACGAATTCTGTTACGGAGAGTAAAGGAAACCCAAAATATGAACGCAACCAACATGTACAGTCTACATTTAAACGAAAAAAAATTGTTAGCACTTTATATTTAGTCGGTCTTTTGATTGTCTTCCTTATTTTGTTTACAGGACCTTTTATTATGACATTTTGGATAGACAATCTTTCTTCTAGATTCATGGGTATTGTGTTTTGTCTATATATTTTAAATTCAGTTTTAAATCCATTCATTTATGTGTGGAAGCTAGTTAATGTTCCGAGATGTCTTAAGAAATTGTGTTCCTGTTTTTCTTCTTGATCAGCTCCTAAAGATGATAGATTATTGTTCAAATAAAATGTATTAAAATC
The DNA here is from genome assembly GCF_032062105.1 of Saccostrea cuccullata. Taxonomy (NCBI): domain Eukaryota; kingdom Metazoa; phylum Mollusca; class Bivalvia; order Ostreida; family Ostreidae; genus Saccostrea; species Saccostrea cuccullata. The sequence goes on along the minus strand of NW_026927022.1, from coordinate 267,827 downwards.
AACTAGTATATATTTCCAAAATAAATCTCGTTTATAATTAATTTGCTTACATTATATCTTGCGTATGGAAATTTTCACCAAAAAAAAGTCAAACATGTATATCCCAGTAAGAGATTATAGGAGAATTATCGCAAGACAATATGTGGAAACAAGAAGTCCGACATTTTTTAAGGATATGGAGGAAAGAAAATCGGTTGTATTTTTATTTCAACATGAATATCGTATCCTTTTTTTCGGTTTGAACATAATACCTGTCCTGGGATATTGAACTGAGAACAATACCGGTAATTATTTGTTTGTAATGCAAAACATTTCATTTTTAGGCAACATGGATATCGTAAAAGACACGGAATTCCAATCAAATGAAAGTTTAAACTATACCGTTCAAATTCCAAAACTAGAGAAACCATTGCCACCACTTTTCATCTCAATATCGATTGGCATTTTGGCATTTGGCATTAATTGGCAATTAATGCATTTTGGCATTGGCCAATTGTCATTGGATTTTGTGGCAAAATTTTGGTATATGCCACCTTAGTTTTTAAATTGTTTTGATTTTTCATATCACAGGGAGATCCCCCTGCCATTGTTGTATATATGTTACCTGGTGATCTCCCATCTTCTCAATGTACATTCATCAATGATAATCATGTCTTGCTTAGACTTTAGGGAGATCCCGCTGCCATTGTGATATTAGGTGCTCAGTAAGTCTCTGTACGTTTGTCTGGGATCTCCGTAGTAGTTAAGGTAGTTTATTTGTAATTAGTTGTTATCTTCGTCATTAATAAATGACAATATTCATCAAACAATGTCTTGTAGTGTTTTAAGGAAGTAAAAATTAACGAAGCTGCAGGACCAACAGGGAACTGGTTTTCACGCATTCTTTACAATATGGGTATTTGTCTAGCATAAGATAAATGGAGGGCATAAATTCTTTTTGTTAAAAAGAAAACGATGAGAAAGATTCCGTATTATTTCCTTGTGTTCATGCTGTCTGTAAGCGATTCAACAGTTTGGTCTTGGAGTCCTTTGTATTATCCCTCCATATTTATACCCTTCTTTAGAGGGAAACAAAATTTTAATAGGTAGCTAGAACAACTTTAAGTTCGCTGAGATGTACCAGTAATAACGTTTTCGTAATTAGGACATCTTTGACAGAATATGGAAATAAGAATAAAAATGAATCAAAATTTACTATCATATGGAGCAAAATTAAACATTATTATAAATCATTTTGAAGATGTGTCAATGTACACATAAACTTGCAAAACGTATATGATTCAAAATTGAATAGATGTGAATAATTTGCCGTTTTCATAATACATTTGTTTTTGTCTTCAATTGATTAAAAGCTAAAAATGCTCTGCATGTCGATGTCTTTTATTATTTTACTTTTACACGCATATACCCAATCAGCAAGTCATCAGTTCTCAAGTACACGTACGGTAAACCGTTGTGACTTCATATGTTCTATGTAGATGCGCATCAGATTTCCTATTATTTGTAATTAAAAGGATAGATATTGACTTCCAGCCTTAAGTGCTTTCCCTATTTGCTACATGTTTAGATGTATAGTCCGTGATGTTTCACGTTTTTTGCCTCAATTGAGTTGAAAGATCAAGTGAGCTTTCTGATCACCCGTCATCCTTCTGTCTGTCCGTTTGTCCGTAAACTTTTAACATTTTCAACTTTTTCTCAAGAACAAATGGCTCAAGTTCAATATAAGACGAAAATAGTTCCAATTTTTTTTCTCGTAAGAATATTTTTTTTGCATATTCATCAATATTCATAAATGTATAAAATAAAATAAATTACCATATTTAGGGGGTTCAGGTAACCCGAGTTAGCTATGTAATTGGGCCATTTAAACGCAATTTATTGGTGTTTATAAACGTAATTTTTGCATAATTATTCATATTTATCTAAAAATTAAGTATAATGAATTTTTTCTACATTGTTTGAACTTTCGTAAGATGTGTGTGTTATGTCATTATGAAAAGTTTGTAATAAAAATTAACCGAGTCGAAGTTGTGCTAAAATTAAATGCGGGGTTTTCCCTTTGATACATGGCACTGTAATTTTGTCTCCGCGGCGTTGATAGCGTCATTTTGATTGGCTTTCCGGGAGACAATTTTTAAGGAATTGACGACATTGACATATCACAGGAAAGCTTACATTTTGCAGATTAATATTGTTATTGTTGCATTTTAATGCAATGTGCAGAAGTTTATGTATTTTCGTTTCAAAGGAAGGAGGCCAATTTTACTACGGTAAGTAATCGGAATATTTTTATGCAACATACACTATTAGAAAGCTGAGAAAATTTCGCATCTGAATTTTGTGGTTCTGTAATCATTTCCGAAATTAATTCACCCGGATTCCACTCAAAAGTCGTCACCCGACGCGCACTTTTGAACAGTTTCTAAGTACCTTTAAATTTATGCATAGTTTGTATCGTTAGATCACAAGAGAAAATAGAAAATGTGAGATTAAATAATTTTAGACTTTATGGAAAAAAAAATCCATGAAAACTATGGTCATTACCTACTACATATAAAAAAGAACCTATAACAGATGGTCCCTGAAATAAATCATTAAATGTACAAATTTGATTCTGTAACCAGGATTTTCTCTGAATTCTTAACTACTGTAGCATAACCCGAAGTTCTAATGTGATAAAAGAAAATGTTTATTTATTGTTTTACTGATAACTGTAAAAAATATTTATAATTTTTTTATGAACATGATATACTTTGTGGTTAATTTTTTTTCAGTGAGAATATACAGTTAGACTTCGGGAAAATGCTAGGATCTTTCCATATCATAATTATGGTACCCGCTGGAAGTTTAAGCAGGAACTTAACATTCAACTTGTCCAGGAAGCATGGATAATTTAGACTGAATATTTACAATTAGTAATTGAGGCAGAAAATTTTATATGTATTTTAAAGATCTATATAAATTCAAAATAAAGCTGTGAATTTACTGTAGTAAATGCTTTTTCCCCAGTCTTTGCCAATTTCATAATATTGACATCTTTCTTCTTTGTGATCTCCAGGCAGAACTCTGTCGTTTAGTGACCATATTTTGATAAGATTACTGTCTTTATAAATATTTTATAAGAAATAAATTGTGAAAAATAAATAAAATTTCATTATTTATTCCTAGCTTACATGATTTTGAAAGCATTTTATCAATAAGTCTGAGTTGGCCATTTTTACTATTGGCGGCCATATTGAATATTTTGCCGCCATCTTGGATTTTTTTAAGCTGGCGTGGAAACAGAAAATTAGGGCTTGCATAGACCTTTCCGAAAATATATAGTTTGCCATATTTCCAAATAAAACTAGACTCTATCTTTAAAAAATTACCCAGATTTAACGGATTTTTCTTCCTTTTATGTGCCATCATTTAGTTACCTTATATAGCTCAATTTTCTTGCATAAAACAGCAGTACTCACAACATTGATAATTTCATAACTTCTGTTCTACTTGGAATTTTTTCACCAAGTAAAGTTTTATATATTTCTTAATGTGTCCATGTTCGTGCTAGAATATATTTATTTGAATATATCTCATCGATAATTTTTACCTGAACCCCCTACCATATTTTGCATATGAATCAAATGTGAATATTAATGAATATTTGGGGCCATTATTGGTAAATTAGTTATATAAACCAATTGCATTCTATATTGTCAACCAATTATTATATAAAATGGATCATAAAGTACGAAACAAGATCTGTATCTTACATATGATTTTATTTAAGTATCAATAAATTTTAATGTGCACTTAGTAGTCATAAATGAACATTTGTTCATAAGCATGCTACTATGTCTGGTCGACAGGCAGACGGGTTGACATTATCATAAATGCTACTAAGGTTGACATTAGTGTAAATATATATTTCAAAGTCATAAAATATCATTTGTTCAAAAAAATCCTTACATGTCTGCTAAACAGGTTGACAGGTCGACAGGTCGACGGGTCGACAGGTTGACAGGTCGACGGGTCGACAGGTCGACAGGTAGACAGGTTGACATAAATAATACTGTGAAGTTTGAAAGTAAATTTGTTAATAAATGTGCTTTTATATCTGGTTGACAACATTATTCAAATGTATTTTTAATTGACAATAAGACGTGTTGACAATTTATATATTCAGCTCATTTATAGTAAAATGAGTCAGCATAATACACATTGTTGAGGTAATTTGGTTTCTGTGTCAAATGGAGATGTATATATATCTAACTGTTATCAGACACTGCGCATATATAATGAGAATAAAATTTAGACTTTCAGGCATTCAATATACATGTATCTTATGATATAACCTGTCTACCTGTCAACCTGTCGACCTGTCGACTTGTCGACCTGTCAAACCTGCTGTCAAATTGTTGTTCTTCATTTAAACTGTTGACCTGTCTACCTGTGGACCTGTCGACCTGTCAAATTGTTGTTCTTAATTTAAAATGTTGACCTGTATACCTGTCGACCTGTCAACCTGTCGACTTGTCAGCCTGTCGACCTGTCAACCTGTCGACCTTTCAAATTGTTGTTCTGAAAACAATTTCATTTGTTTAATATTCATTAAAAAGTAATTTGCATTAAATGTTTTGTTCATATATTTATATTAGAATATAATTTATATAATTATATATGAATATTTATGATCTTACAAAAATATTTTAATAACAAAACCGATTTACTGCAGATTATGTGGATGGGACTATTTTCGTCTTATTTTGTACTTGACCCGAACAAAGGGCCAATTATAACTAAAATTGGTACAAAAATGTGTAAAAGGGAAAAGACAAAAATAGGATGGGATCATTTAAAAATCTTCTCAGGAACTAATGGTCCAGAAAAGTTGAAACTTATGTGGAAGCAACCTGGGATAATGTAGATTATAAATTATTAAAATCATGACCCCCGGGGTAGGGCGTGGCCACTAATAAGGAATCCAATTTTTACATTGAAATATATGAAAATCTTAAAAATGTTCTTCTCAAGAACCACTGGGCCAGAAAAGCTGAAACTTATGTGGAAGCATCCTGGGGTGGTGTAAATTCTAAAATGTTCAAATTATGACTTCAGGGTATGGGAGGGCCGCAATACGGATTCAAAGTTTTACAATGAAATATATATAGGAAAAATCTTCATAAAAATATCCTGGGGGTAGAGTTGATTCTAAATATATTGTTCAAATCGTAGCCTCCTGGGTAGGTTGGGCCGCAATAGGGATTCTAAGTTTTACATTGAAATATAGATAGAAAAAAAAAACTTGAAAGATCTCAAATAAAACCACTTGGCCAGAAAAGCAGAAGCAATACAGGTGAAATATACCTGGGTAAAGTTAATTCTATTGTTCAACTCATAGCCCCCGTTAACTTAGGATGGGGCTGCAACTGGAAATCCAAGTTTTCAATTGAAATATAAACAGATTAGGAAAATCTTTTCAAATCTCCGCAAGAACTACTGGGCCAGAAAAGCTTAAAAGTAAGTGAAAGCACCTGGGGTAGTACAGATTCTTAATTGTTCAATGTTAACTTAAATGGAACAAAGTTAAACAAACTTTTATGAGAAAATCTGACTTGCCCTATGACTTAGATGAGTTAACAAAAACATTTTCCCTGAGACAGGCTTTCATACCTGATGTTTATTATTAACATCACAGCATAGATTATACAGCATAGTTCATAAAATATTATACATTAAAATTGGTTTACATGTATACTATGTAAATGTGTGAATCCAGTACTTTGTGATTAAGCTCTTACTAAATGGTTTTTGAGAAAACGGATTTTAAAAACATAATTTTTAATCATATCCCCTTCATAAAGGGTATGTCGCTTTATTTGAATAACCTTGAAACCCCTTTAACCAAAAATGCTTTGTTGCAAGTTTGGTCGAAATTGGCATAGTGGTTCTATATCTAACGCAGTAGTTGAAAATATGAACTATTTACAAAAATGTGCTCAGAAAATACTTACTTGGGCTTTCAGCTAAAAAGTAAAAGATAGAAATGTTCAATTTAAGCCACGTACGAACACAGGATGTGTCCATAGGAGAAATGTTAATGACGAGTAACTACATGTAAGAAACAAGAAAAAAAAGCCTAATTGTATGCAGAAGTCTTTTAATATTTTACAAAAAATTTTAACTCTTACTTTCACTTATAACAATTAAAGCATTTTAAAGAAACATGAAAAAAATATGATAGTAAAAAAAATAAACACCGAAGAAAACAAAATACAAATAAAATAAATTTTAACAATAACTGAGAATATACAATTTATAACAATTAACGAATCAAAAATTCAGAGAAGACAGTTTTCATAAGGGAGAGTCTTGAGGGATCTTTCTACCAGTTCTCCTGCAAAGAAAATTACAAGCTATGTAAAAAAACGTAAGCATTATAGGATTCAAAAGATGATATAGAGAATAAAAAAAATTAAGATTTACATCAATGGACCATCAGATGCTCACTTATAGAAGATTTTACAAAGTGACTTGTATCTCATTAACACTGGAAACCAAAACATATCAGTAGAGATCGGGTAAAAGTAAAAAATTAATAAGCAATAATTATTATTATAACCACCTGATTCAACTCCGAGTATCATTTTATATAATTTCATTTTGTGTTTTCTGTAATGGATATATGCCGAATACTGTTCTATATGTAAAATTATCAGACTGTTTGAGGCCCGTTAGGGCCGAAAACTGTCTGATAATTTTACATGTAGAATAGTATTCGGCATATATCTTACTTAAAACATTGCCATTTAAATGTCCAAAAGTTATCTGGAGGAGTCCGATAATAACACAAAGGGAGTTTAGGTATCAATTGTTTTTTTTTACCCGTCTAATAAGTAAACAAAAGAAATGAGACAGTAAAAAAATGAGTGAACACTTGTTTCATTTCATTCATTCAATGACAGACGTTTATTATGAAGAAACCTGTACAAGTACATAAATTATATAAAGGTATCTTAATGAGTAATATATCAATAAGCCATTCAAATTTTAAGCTGAGATTATTGAACAAAATTTGAAAACTGCTTGGAAATGACCTTAGAATATTGCTATATACATGTGTAAAAGCTACTTTAAAAAACATTTCTCGTCCATGTGGCGCAGTAGTAGAGCGTGTGCTCTAGCGTTTAGGAGTAATAAGAAGTTGATTCTTACGTCCCGGGTTCGAATCCACTCTTGGACGTTGAGACCAGTCAACATTCAGATAAGACCGTACAAGTATAAACTGATATTCCGTGTCAAAATAGATGTTGGTATCAAAAAGATCCCTCAATACTTAAAGACCATAAGTGCAAAATTTGCAGCCCTCCATCGGCAAGTATTAGCATCGCTATATGAGTGAAAATTTCTCAAGCAACCGTTTAACACCAAACAAACAAAAGGTTTATGTTTTGACAAGATTAAATTTTGTTGTGTAAAATGGTAAGCATATCCATTATACATGCAGTAAAAATGATAATATTATAAGCAAACTGCTAGGGATAATTTACTTTATATAGACATAAATCGTTCTCTCTGTTAAGTTGTGAGATAAATACCTTTGAAACCACGGGTAATTAAGAATAATTCGCTATAGGCGAGATTTCTGTATAAGCCTGTTTGCTATAAGTGTGTTTTACTGTATAGTATTTCATTCAATTTCAGAGTAATTCATTTTGAAACAGATTTTTTTTGTGAATCCACGAAAAACAAAAAACACAAAGATAATTAACTGTAGGATAAAAACTAAGTTAGAAATTTCTTATTAAGATACGTGACTTTAAAAAGATCAAGTAAAAGATAATACATACCTTATGCAGATGAACGCGTGTGCAAAAATATCTCAAGGCAAAGTAAATTTATACAAGAAAACAACATGTTGAAAATAAAAATTAAACCAGAATCCTCTGTCAAGACTGTTCTGTCGAGACTGTAGCTCTACTGATTTGTATTCGTAACAAAGGGAGAGAAGAATAGCTATTGCAGTTGAATCTATGTAATACCAATAAATAGAAGAAAGGTCCTCGGTTTAGTCTCTTTGTGGCAAGATTTATTGTAATCAGATAAAACTGTTGTAGGAGTAATCTTTTGAAAGAATTTCTACAAAATATCTATCTTTGCCTACCATGATTACACTGTTCATTAAATCAAAAACCAATTAATGCATTTACAACGCACTTTGAAAAATTACGCACTTTGAAAAAAATTTTCAAAGTGCGTTAAAATTTGGGACCAAGCTAACGCACTTTGAAAAAATAATTTTTTTTTCAAAGTACGTAAATATCGACCATGTTAACGCACTTTGAAAATAAAATGTAAAACTTGATCAATGTTCTCACAAGTAATCTGTATGATAAATAATAGATCATGGTTGGATAATTTTTCTTATGATGAGGTCACTTCAGGACATGAGATATAGAATATTAAATATCTTAGTTTTTGATAAAAGTTATAAAAGGGAAATGGGTCTTTTAGAAAAAATAGAGAGATAATTGTTTAATATCATTATTTTGTTTCTGTTTAAAAATTCTAGGTAATAGGTAGATGTAAAAGGGGGGGGGCTATAATTGAACGACTTAAAGCATTGAATTTATCTTAAGAAAAAGAGGCAATTTGATTTTTCAAAAGTATGAAAGTTCTTTCTATCTCATACGTTTTACTGTAGTTACATTTTTTTTAGTTTTCATCTGTATTGAAAGTTTACAACGTCATACCATTATGTAAATACATATTACACTTTTGGGTATATAGCATAGGCATTGACACCGGGCGAAGACAAGAGGAGGGGGCTAAGCCCCCCACATATTTTGGAAAGATATACATCATATAAGCATTGAAAATGCAGCTTATCCTTTTTGGGGTTTATTACTCCCCTCCCCCTTTTTTGTTACCGACGCCTATTTATTGGAATGATAAAGATTTGGACAGATAGATCTTCTATCCGTCTTCTCCTCTTCTCGACGGGAGTAAATTAATGCATAAGTGTTTTGAGAATAAATTACAAATAAAATATTTCCATTACTTAAATCTGAATCCAATGGGATCCAATATTTTTACATATTTTTTCAAAGTACGTTAAGCGTCTTCATGATAAAATATATTGATGTAAACTCTTAACGCACTTTGAAAAAAAATTTCAAAGTGCGTTGAGTTGGTCCCAAATTTAACGCACTTTGAAAAAAATTTTCAAAGTGCGTTGATTTTGTCACAATTTTAACGCACTTTGAAAAAAAATTTCAAAGTGCGTAATTTTTTCAAAGTGCGTTGCCACAATACATTAACTTAATATGTTTTTGAAGACAGATCGAAACTGTTGAAGGATATATGGAGTAGGATTTTTGAAGTATTTCACAGAAATTTTTATTTTTAGTAATCACTGCAACACCGTTTTACAAATTGAAAAGCAACAACTGATGGAATAAATTATGGATCTTAGTGTAGTCTACTTGAGTGCTAAGTTATATTGAAATCAGACCAAACCTCTGGGAGTAGTAGTATTATATAGGAATTACACAGCAATTTCTATTTTTAGTTCTGAAACTATTGCATTACCGTTAATCAAAATCTAAAACTGATGTATTAACAGGTAAATTATTTAGTGTAGTCTGTTTGTCTGCGAATCAAGTTACTAGTATATTAAAAGCAGGCCAAAGTTGTAGGAGGAGAAGCATTTTAAAGGAATCAAGAATATTCTATTTTTAGTAAACATGGCAAACTCTGTTCATCTAAATCAAAAACCTATACACTAAATCATGTATCTTATTAATCAATACAGATATTTTTTTCCAAGTTGTGGTGAAATCAGATAAAAATGTAGGAGTAGCATTTTGAAAAATTGTTTACAGACAGATAGACAGCTAGACTGAAGGACGACAGACACATTACTGTCACTGTATACTAGTTGTTCTTCACGCCTCTGACCAACAGAGTTAAAAAAAAAGGCACCATAACAGCTATACCTGTATTACTAGTAAGCAACCTATCAAAAGAAAATTTTATTAAAATAGACATTAAAGTAATTAAATTAAAAGCTCATAAAAATCATATCAGGAATCACATTCAGGTAGCTTTTTTTATTAAAAAAAAATTATGACTGTTGTTTCTCTTTTCCATCAGATATAGCAAACAGTAGAAAGCCGAGTGGCATACTACCAGCTAATTCCCCAGCCATTTACACGGTACAAAAGTGTGTGTGAAACAAATATGCTCATTAAGTTTATTAACCTCTTAATTGTTGCAACCAAATCAGTTCACAGATAATTTAAAGTTAATATTTAAATATTTTTATTGCTTTATAAACAAACTTCTACGTACAGTGTATGTAGTTCAAAGTCCAACAAAGTGATTTACAATTGACAAGAATATAAATGAATAGCTGCAGATCTGTAGCGTTATGGTTTTAGGACGATTTTCTCCTTACTTTGGACTTTCCGTAGGACGTGGCATTCTCGGCGCTACGTACTGGCGAATACTAGTAGATTCTCATTGGTTAAGAAATTAATAACATCAGGAACTTAAATTTGTTGTTGAAAACGAAGAGACGACTTATGCTCCACCTCTGTGCCGTGAGAGAACTTTTAATTGGCTCTTTACTACACCAGTTGACATTCGGCCGCATTTCTATCATATGTATATTTCAACAGTCAAGGGAAGCTGTGTAAATTTCAGAAGCTAATTAGGTAACGTCGAGAATGCCACGCCTTACTGAAAGTCCAAACTAAGCGTGTAATGGTCCTATATATTTGTCTTTGACCATAACGCTAAAGATCCCGTACTGCAAAAAAAAAAGAAAATAAAAAATATGCAATTTACGGCGCAATATTTTTTGCGCACTTTTGGGGAGAATTTCTCCACTTTCCAGCATCGGTCAATTAACTACCTTTCACTCCCTAATTCTAAGCACATTATTTAACTAATCTGTATATTTTATCTATCGCCCAACCCTATATAGTCGTCTCTACAAGTGATAAACTCGCTTGATGAGAATTATTTGTTAGATTGTTGAAAATTCACTTCAAGCGAGATTATTGCCTGTAAAGACTACTATAAATGGTTGGGAGTGGATAAAATATAAATATTGGCTTCAAAATGTGTCTAGAATTAGGGAGTGAAAGGTAGTTGCATGATTGACCATTGCTAGAAAGTGGAGAAATTCTCCCCAAAAGTGCGCAAAATAAATTGCGCCTTAAATTGACCTTTTTCGTATTACTGGATCTGTAGCGTTATTGTCAAAGACAAATATATAAAACCATAACGCGACAGATCTGCAGCTAATAAATGAATACCTTCCTAATTGTTTTGGTCATTGGGGGGGGGGGGGGTGGGGACGTTGAGGGTTGAATGTCAAATTGATTGATTAAAATAATTTTAATTCAAAATTTCATGTCGACACTTTAGAAGAGTTATTGTTCTTGGCTGATTAGCAGACAGGCTTGGGGCGAATTACATTGTAAAGTAATGCATTACATTACCATTACTTCAACAATTTCGGCATTAGATTACCATTACCATTAATCTATTTTCTTTAAGTAATGCATTACATTACCATTACTTTAGTAAAGTAATGCATTACCATTACAATTACTTTTGGAGGTTTTTAAACATAGAAATTTATACAAAACTTAGCGATTTTTTTTTCATAAGTATGTTTCCACCCCCTTCAAAACTAAACATGATAAATAATAATTTAAATTTGATTTCAAGTTTTTGTATATGTTACATTGTTGATAACTTACATTCACAGAAAGTTCCAATTTTTAAATTGTCAGCTATACAACACATGTAAAATATCCACTTTTTGTTTAGCTATTTATGTCATGAAGCAATTTAGCTTTTGGGGCACTTTAACCCCTAGCTGCCTAAAATATCTAATAACAAAGCAATTATAGGCTATTTTTATTAGTACTTTATGAAAAAAAATAATTGCATTGACAAACTTTTTGAAAAGGTTAGACAGGATGTACTTTTTGATCTGTTCATCATATAATGCCTGCATGTCTTCTAATTTATTTGGTGCAATAAAATTTTCATGGTCAGTACAAGCTAGACCAGCTTAATTAATGTTTTATAAACACAGTCAGGAGAAAGGGACTGGTAATTTGGAGCATTTCTTTAAACAATGCATTGTTTTAATTGTTACATAACCCAGAGGCATAGTGTGTTTTGATGACACTCTAGCTATTCAAAAGGTGGCAATTATCAGTTTACACTGTACATAAAATCTCATATGTGATTTTTAAAAAAATCTTTTAAATCTATTTTATATAATTCTTTGAAATCATTTCTTATCTGAAATAAGTTTGAAAACTAACATGTAAGGTAATGGTGCTTTTAACAGAATAAAATGTGTATTTAAATAGATACAGAAATTATTTATTTAGATAGGTTAACTTTTTTATTCAATTTTATTATTTGCCCAAAAAAATAAATAAATAAATAACCTAAACAATAATTTTCTATCATCCATGTCCATTTAAATTTCTTAAAATAGGTACATACAAAATAATGCTTTGTAATGCTATGTAATGCCAGCATTGCACTGTATTTTATAAAGTAATGCATTACCATTACCATTACATGTAATGCAAATTTTTGGGCATTACACATTACTAGCATTACTTTGCGTTCATTTAATGCATTGCAATACATTACCATTACAATTAGCATTACCCCAAGCCTGTTAGCAGATATCCATCTAAAAATAATTTCCAAAATTGTAATCATAATAGAGTGTCATCCCACAAACCTGCTGGCAACATGCAATATGTCCTTCTTTTTATGGTAAAATACAAGGGATTACAAGACTGGGAAATAGGCATTCTTATAAGAACCTTATCTTAAAGAAAGAGGGAAAGAGGGATAAGATGATCAGGATCAAGGAAATAAATCTTATAGAATTCAGTGTCAATTCATAAATTTCTTTTATAGTGTTTTAAATCCCACATTGTAACCTCTCACATTTAGCCTCCCTTGGTCTTAGAAGAACATTTGTCTCATCTTATTATCTATTATTTACAAGTCTACCTGATCATTAAAACCATAAAAGTATTTTTTTTTTCTGTAATACTGTAAACGTATTATATTTAAGGAATCACTGTCTAGATGGTATAGTATGCCAGGGCATCAACGATAGTGGTAAACATGGGATAATTTGCATAAATTATTCCATGTTTCCCGCTATCGTTGATGTCCCTGGCATACTACACTATCTAACCAGTGATTGCGTGGACCCTGAGGTCCACGCAGTAAATATATAAGCGAGGTTAAACCGGATGCCATGGGCAAACGATAGGCTACGCATGCGCGAGAATGCTAGAGAGTTCGCACTTTAGGTAACTTGCCCGTAGAATAATTCGCCCTATTCGAATTAGAATATGCAATTCATTGTCAAATTGCGCTTTTTAATCCGCATATCGCATTTACATATTCACTGGCGGATCCGAATTTCTCTTTTATACATATACAAGGGCTGTCCGTAAAGTTCGTGGACAACATTGATAATTACTGACAACCATTGACAAAATATATGAAACTATTATTTTCATTAAATTCATGTTTCATTTTATAAATATGCATGTTTTCAACAAAAACAAAGCACAACTAGTTATAATTTCATCAGATACACAAAAGACACACACTCATACCCGGAGCACTAAAACGAAAATTTTTGACGTTACCCGACGTCAAAAGCTAAAAACGAGCACATGTAACTTTTCTCAACATAGTCAGCGTTTAACTCAATAATTACTGATGTTGTTTTGACAAGTCATAAAAATATGCACAAAATGTTCAGGTTTCATTCGTAAAAAAATATTTAACAATGCCTGTCTCATATATCCTAAAATCATCCAACCACTGTCCGTGTAAAGACGATTTATATTTACGGAAATACGGCAAAGTCATGATCACGTTACGAAATTCATTTTTTACATCACTACAATCTCGGAATGATGGTTTTCCTTCATGCTGTCATCCTGTAAACTGTTCATTCCGTCCGAAAATATTATATACCACTTAAATACTAGTGAACGACTTTCTTTTACTATGTTTTCCCGATTGTTTACGGAATGTATTAGTCTCTGTAGGTGTTTTTCCGATGTCTACGGAGAGCTTTATCACTATTCACTGCTCCACCTATTCCGAAAACGTCTTTTTTTTTTAACAATTCCGATCCTGTCTTAAGATGTTCTAACTTTGATTGCTTAGCCGTTTTGAAACTTTAAACGTTTCAATTTTGCAGGTTAGACGTGATAGCTTCTGTTAACCTAATAATGTAATAATTCTTTTAGACTTCCCCAGAATTTTATAAAATACAAATGAAATTTTAAAAGTGATAAATATTTTTTTAATTAAAATTTTGCGGTGCTCCGGGTCTCCATTCCAAGTCTAATTTTGAACCCATAATTATAATTAAACATTTGAAATTGAATAAATTTTTCCATTTTTCAATTGAAATTTAGTAAAGGATTAGAAATATGTCAATAATAAAAATCAATGACACAACTTTTATTAAATTTTTAGCTTGTCCACGAACTTTACGGACAACCCTCGTACTTTTATATACAAATTAAACATTGATTCTATTGTACAAGCATTTTAAGAAGGAGGAAGAACTTGCAGTATATAGATACCTGTAATTTAACAACTCGAATAAAAAGCGTCATTCAACGACTAGTTCTAGCTTTTAAAAGAAAGAACAAGTTTTCACCGGCATTAGTTTTGTGCATCAAGGCTCGCAAAATAATTTTATACTTCAGTAATCCAAATACCGTTCGATAGAGGTCTGTAGCAACGGCTTTTAATGTGTGTGTGTGGGGAGGGGGGGGGGGCTCCGACAAAAAAATCTGCATACTTCAGAACTGTGGTACACGTTAACAATCAGATCTATATTCTTTCCATGATAGATTTCTTCCGCATAAATCCAGAATAGGTGTCAAGTCCAAGGCATTATGGGTAACATGTATCAAAATAGCCCGATTTTTTTAAACTGACAAAACTAAAGGCCGTTATCGGAGATAAAATTTAACAATTTTGCTTTGAGACTACAACCAGTCATAAGCAGGCAGACCATTGTAGTAAATGTGAACAAACCTACATGAATATTCACTACACCTAGATATTTTCTTAATTGAATTTCGGTTAGAAAAACATGCATATGGTCCACGTATTGTAGTCCTTTTTTAAAGGACAGCAACTTGTTCCTTATATGACCATTTCATTGTGAAATAAAATTGTAGATTTAGACTTTAAAAATGTAGACATAGATTTAAATTACACGAGGACTCCAATGCCAATCTCAATAGTCCACGCCCACTGACGTCAAACACAAAGGCAGCCGCAAAAGATTTACATGCATATTTGGCCTCCTTAGTGTCAGAAACAGAGTAAGATTCGCACAAGATTTGCATGCATATTAGACCTCCTTAGCTCCTGACCTATCGACTTGCCTAATTAACATTCTGGTAGAATTACCAAGAAATCGAACTCCGCTAACTTTCAAAGAGTTATCAAAGAGAAAAAATAAAAATGGAAATATTTGGCTGTGTATTCTTTCTAGCGCTTTTGGCGGAAAGGAACTTCCGCTAATTCAAGAAATCAATGCTAAATGTCTTGCTCAGATATACATAAATAAGAACATTGAGAAATGCGCTAAATCAAATTTACGCAAACTCGTTCAAAAATCAATTTCCGCTACATATCGTACACGCTAAAATAATACATTTACAGTATACAATAAGAATTCTTGTATAATTCTCTTGTTCCATAAACATCTCAGATACATTATTTACAATGATTAGTTATCAAAAGTGAAAAGCAAAGGGGAATAACTTTTCTTAGTAGAATACTTAGTACTTAAAAGAATTCAGGAACCAGGACACATGTCCAAATGGTCCAGGTGATAAAAATCTGGTAAAAGTGCCCAGCTTAATAAAATTTTTACTCTTTTTCCCTCAGATACGCACAGGAGCAGAAAAGATTTTCAAAGAAATAATGCATTTTCAACACAAATTCAACACAATGCTACCAAAACACCAGAACCCATGATCCAGGGTCCTGGAATTCATAAATTAAATATGTTTTCACTGTATTATCATTAGAGTCCTCACATTACATACCTGTTGTTTTCTTTCTTAATATCTTTCACTTTCCTGCGTGTAAAAGTTTTACCTACAAATTAAAAATAAAAACCATATAAATAGGGCCTAGGTAAATTAGTGAAAATCAACAACAATCAACAGGTCTCTAATATTCTATTATGAAATAGAATGCTAGATGGAGACTTTTTGCTTGTCAAATTATAGAAAATAATAATCCAGAAGTCTCTGTCGAGAAATTAATACTGTAGAAGTCGGGGTATTTTTGAAGTTTATTTAACAGGATTTTTTTAAATAACCATGGCAACATCATTTATTGACATCAAAAACTGATAAAGAGAACTACGTATCTTAGTGTAGTTTACTTGTGTGCCAAGATATATTGAAATCAGACCAAAACTGTAGGAGGAGTAGCATTTTGAAAATTGTTACAGAAAGACAAATGAACATTGAAGCCAGACACAAACAAACACCTAGACAAACACCTTACTATTGCATAAGCTCTCCTTGTCTTTGACCAGTAGAGCTTCAAATTTAATCAATTGGGTACTTTTCCTAGATGTTTTGAATTTTTAGAACATTATACTTGGTCGATCTGAGACCAATTTGTCCATGCAGAGATGACCTCAATCATGTAAAAACTTTATATTTCTATAATTTATTTGCAGAATATATAGAATGATATAAATATTTTGAATTATCAACTCATTATCTGTTTAATTCTTAATTTCATCATCAATACAGACAGTTATAGATGCAGGCTTACTTTTTGAGGTGCCATGCTGTTCCACTGTGACATATAAGCCACGATCCTCCGAGTGTGTTGATGTGAAGCTGGCACTCTGTATCCTGGCGTGAGAGTTGAAGTCCTGTACCAAATTGGGGGGCATCTGGCTCACCTCAACCTTAACTGGCTCATTTACAACGTCAGTACTGCAGTTGGTCTGTTATTAAGAGATAGAAATTAAGAAAAAATGATATACAATTAAAATCAATGCTACTTTCAAATAATTCGATCACTCCAAAATGAATCTTCAAATGCATAAAAGAACTTTATTCGGTAATAACCAGTATTTGCCCCCCAAATCAAACTTTGATGGATATATATTATATTAAGTTCTTAAACAGGGGAGTATATGCTGACTTCAAAGCACTGAATATTTTCATAAGTAATGACGCCATATGTACGTAATGACGTCACAAACATGACGTAAATTTCAGTTTTTTTATGAATTTTACAGAAAAATGTACATATTTCGTCGATATTTTGAGTAAAAGTCACCGAGCGCATGTGTGTTCAGGATCAATATTTTGATATAATGTGTAGAATGATAATATCAATGTAATATGTCAATATTGTTCCTGAACACACATGCGCTCTATAAATTTTAAAGCTAAAATTGTTGAAATTTTGTCCATTTTGTCCTCTTTCTGAAAAAGGATATAAAATCGGACTAGTTTGTGACGTCATAAAAACAAAAATTGTGAATACACTGCTTTGACACTATAATATTTTCTGTTAATTTATATTTCTCATACAATTTATTGAATTCAGCACATTTCAGGAAGTTTTCAAAATTTGACTTTTGTGGGGGCAAATATATGTAATATACCGCATATAGTTCTTTAAGCTAAAAGGACGTAAACACAATGGCTTACTTTCATGTAGCTGCTGACACTCTGACTGCTGTGTAGGTTGTTCCTTTCCCTGGGTACTAGGTTATCCAGTGGATCAACTTCATTTAAGGAATAGGAGGTCTGAATCCTTGATTAGTCCAGAAAAAAGGTTTATCAATCAAGATTTAGTTTTTGGAAATTTAAAATAACTACACTCATTACTTTAAGATTTTCCATGAGTATAATTTTACACTATGCAAACATTCACAATTTACCCAAGAAAATACTACAAGTACATTTGGGGCAAAAGAATGTTTAATCTAGGAAATAAATTGTCTAATTTTTTATTTGAAGATTAAACAGACTGAAAAGTGTGATTCATTCAGAAATCCTGACCCCATAGTATACAGTTAATGTATCTATTTGAATTATTTTGTTATATACTTACCAATTGGCCATTGCAATCATCTCCACAACTTTGGAGACATTTTTTAATGCAGGACATAATTTAAAACAGCAGAAAAGTTCCTTTCTAGACATCAGAGGAAATCTAATATGAGACATTATCTTTTCTAAATATTGCATTCGATATTCGAAGTTGTGATGGTTGATCCATGATATGGCGGAACAAAAAATGTCAAACTCGGAATCCGTGGACAATGTGTCTTGTGATAGGATAAGACACAAAGTATCTACGTCCAACTCGAAAAAAGAGGGCAATTCTTTAACATTGATGAAATTTTTCCCAATTCGTCTCATGATAAGATCGCAGTACTCTACCTCTTCCATGGCTCTCATTATTGGAAGAATTTCGAGCAACTGCTCACTGCGTGCCTCTTTTAGATGATTAAGGCAAAGGCATTTGACTTTTGGCAAATTAAAAACACGTGCCAATTTCAAAAGGTCGGCTAAGACGGTTGTTTTTAAGTTGATAGTACCGGAGTATAGAAACTCCAGAAACATTGTCAATGATTCCTCTGACACGCCTGATACACGGATAATTTTAGGCGTGACAGCCTCTTGCAAAAAGACCTCCTCTTCGAACAGATTGTTAAAAAAGGGGCTTTGCGAACCCAGCACAAGTTTGTGGACTGGAATTATTTTGTGGCCTATTTTAAAGGCCATATCGCATAATTTCTGTTGTTGAAATTTGTCCATGATGTAATGTCCCAACTGTATAAAGTGGTGATGAGGGACATCAGTAGGATATGCTGCAGTGTTACAACTGGACTGAGGCGCACTATAACTTGAGCTGGTTCTGTGCCCGGATCCTGATGGAACAGGATGAGGCCCGCTATATCTTAAGTAGATGCTTTGCCCAGATCTTGAAGGGGCAGGAGGAGGTCCACAGTCACTTGAGCGGGAGCTGTAGCCTGATCTTGATGGGACAGCAGGAGGAGGCCCGCAGTCACTTGAGCAGGGGCTGTAGCCTGATCTTGATGGGGCAGCAGGAGGTGGCCCACAGTCACTTAAGCGGGAGCTGTGGCCTGATTTTGATGGCACAGCAGGAGGAGGCCCACAGTCACTTGAGCGGGAGCTGTTGCCTGATCTTGATGGGGCAGCAGGAGGAGGCCCACAGTCACTTGAGCGGGAGCTGTGGCCTGATCTTGATGGGGCAGCAGGAGGAGGCCCGCGGTCACTTGAGCGGGAGATGTAGCCTGATCTTGATGGGGCAGCAGGAGGTGGGGTACTATTACCCGACCTGTTCCTGTAGTCATAGTTTCCTGACCAGTCTTCGGTGTCCACTTTCACTGAAATAGCAGTCATTGTTATAGTTATGATTGTTAGAAGTGTTAATTCTTATATAATAAATGTAATAAACTTTTGATAATATTTAATGATGAAACCTTTTACAATTGTTTTGATCTCACAATATTTATATTTCAAATTGCTTTCTCTTTGATAATTTTTTTAACGTTAGGTGAGTTGATTTCTCTATAATTTAACCTGAATGTAACTTTCACCCATGTAAATGTCTGATATGCATTTCAATCTCACGCGGTTGTCTTTATGTATGTCGTCAGAGGGTGAGGACTTTTTAAAATGGCATGGGAGTTGGGCCTTGTGTATCTTAAATAGCCTATATCATACAACATTTTTATGCCCCGCCATGAATATGGCCAGGGCATATAGTGTTTGTCATGTCCGTCTTCCGTCCTTCCATCCTTCTGTCTCTCCTTCCGTCACAGTTTGCGTTTAGCTTAGTTCAAAGCTCTGTTTCAAAGAAACTATCCAATATATTTTCATCAAACTTCATAGGATGATAGATATTGATGAGAACTATGCAACTACATCAACATTTTTTGACCTTGACCTTTCCTTTGACCTTGACCTCACTTTTCTTAAATGAGTGTTTAGCTCAGTTTTAAATATACCATTCAAGATAGTGTAATGAAACTTCATATGCTGATACATACTGATGAGAGCTAATCAATTCATCAACATTTTTGACGTTGAGCTTTCCTTTGACCTTGACCTCACTTTTCTTAAATGAGTGTTATCAAACTTCATATGTTGAAACACTGATGAAAGCTATTCATCTGCATCAACAGAGGTATGTCCAGTACACGATGTTTTTTCGATATTGTCGACATCGTTATAAGAATACTAGTCCTCCTAATATCATAACATATTCAATATGACAGTAATACCTTTGTTTATATCTGTATATATTACATTGTTTACCAATATAATGTAAACATCTTGTTAACATTGCCTTCTTTTTATCTTGTTTACATCGTTCACATCGTCGACAACGCATTGTTGGTCGATATCGAGTCTACATAGTGTCAACGTTGCCCTACTTATTTTTCTTGTTTACATCGTTAACATCGTCGACATTGCAATGTTGGTCGATATCGAGTCGACATCGTGTCAACGTTGCCTTCTTTTTATCTTTGTTTACATCGTTCACATTGTCGACATCGCAATGTTGGACGATATTGAGTCTACATCGTGTCAACGTTGCCCTACTTATTTTTCTTGTTTACATCGTTAACATCGTCGACATTGCAATGTTGGTCGATATCGAGTCGACATTGTGTCAACATTGCCTTCTTTTTATCTTTGTTTACATCGTTCACATCGTCGACATCGCAATGCTGGTCGATATCGAGTCAACATCGTGTCAACATTGCTTTCTATTTATCTTGTTTACATCGTTAACACCGTCAACATTGCAATGTTGGTTGATATCCAGTCGACATTTTGTTAACATTGCCTTCTATTTATCTTGTTTACATCGTTAACATCGTCGACATTGCAGTTATGAAACTATATCAATCAAAAAAGTGATGATTCATTGCTTATATTTACATTTTTAAAAACTTTCTATCTTAACTTCAAATGTGATTTCTATTTAAAAACCTAGGTTATAGTGTTTAGCTTTTAACGTCGTTGCTATCGTGACGGCGTAAACGTGACGTCAGAAATAAACTCTCTATAGCGACGACAAATTGTACGGGAAAATACTTTAATTTATTTGTTTTGTGTCAGTTACGTTATTTATTTAGGGAATGTGTATACTTTTATTATGGATTTGAATGACTTATTGAAACCAAAATACCGAGTCGCATGTAGACGCAGAATACCGTATAAGTAGAATTTTTAGCGAGGATTTAATTTTAGCATTATTAGCGAGGGTGCCGAAATCGCTAAAATTAAATACTGCTTAAAATTAATTGCGTTTTATTTGTAATAGCTTCTTTAACCTTTTCGCTGCCGTACAGATTTGGCGTTCAAATTACGTACAGTGCCGTGACAGTTTTTTTATTTCGTTAAATCTATGACGTTACGTTACTCTGACGTCACAATCAAAGTAGGTAGAGATATAAAAACTTTTTCGCCTTTCGCTTTTTGCAGAAAATTGTTTAAATACAGATAATAAAAAAAAATTTCTGCAACAAAACACTTCTAAAATATATATTTACAAAATTCACGCAAAATTGATGCACAAATATATTTCTAGTAGATTAGGTAGGTAAGCATTATTATTTTTTTTAATAAGAAAAATAATTTTATGTGACGTCAAGAACCTATAGGTCAAACCATATATTGCACAACAATGAACGTAATACGAGTAAAACTGAATATATATAAATGCAGTGTTATTGAAACACAGTTATGCATAAATAACTATTTAAACGTTTTCGTGATTTATCGTTGAAAATTCTATTGTACTTGAAAAAGGTTCATTTCTGTTTGTATACCATAATATATATCTTTTAACGTAGACCTTACATAATACATTTATACTCAACAACAAAAAATAAAAAAAATAATGGAACGCATATTGTTTTACTCATCAAAATTTTTTTGAAAAATTATATAGAACAACTACCCTTTTTATCATTGGATACCTGTGATCTATTTAAAGGACAACACGGTTTTTTTAAACCAAAGTGTTGAATTATTTCCCTTGATTAATAATGTTCATGAAAATAGTCTTTTTGAAGATTTCTTTTAAATCGGATGTCTATTTTCATTGATATTTTGGATTTAGAAAAACAAAAAAAACACTCCTATCAAACCCATATTTAAGATTTGATAACAATGTTGATGCTGCAATGTCACGCCTTAATAGAGATGAACGCAACACGGGCTAACTATGATGATAACCAGAGCTACGCAACAGGAGGTCGCAACTGCAAATAGTTTACATCAATCGGCTTTGCAGCGGTTTAACGTATATCTCCACCAGCTAAGAACACGAATGACAGAGCAAGAACTGGCCGTCAACGGGTCACCACACCCAGACAGGACCGTCAGACAACACCCCCCCCCCCCCCCATTTTAGGGATTGAATGAGAACTGCCGCACAAACTACTGCTACAATTGCTGGTTGAAGAAATCAGCATAAAAGTGCACAAATTGTTCGCAAGAGACTGAGAGGAGCTGGTACTAGTAATTGTCCACGACATTCGTACATTGGAAACCCACTAGCGCTAGCTGAGACATCGCAAAGTACATGTACATATTGTTATGCCCCTAGTATTTGGGGGCGATGAAAATGACATGACATCAACATTTTAACTTTTCAATTCGCAACATAGGACATGTTTGATTTTTATCACAACACAATCTAAAATCACTTTCAAAAATAAGGTTTGAACTGAAAACTTAGATTTTCATGTTAAATCTGAATATGCATATATTTTTATTATGGAGAGAACGATCATAGGCATTTATGCCTGCTGTTCAATCCATTTCTTTATATGAATAAAATATATTTTAAACTAAATCTGAATATGCGAGATACAGCTAGTTCTGCAACTATATCCCGGCTAGTAGAAATGGTTTAAAGATCGCTGGGGAGGCGGTTTTAAAAATCTTGACCCCCCCTCTAAAAAAAAACCTAAATTGTTCTGATGTTCCGGTCTCCAATACCGTGCGTATGTGTGTGATGGGGGTGGATTTTTGTTTTTGGTTAACGTTTCCGAAAAAAAGAAACCTTGAACATGCCAGAAGTGAGGGAGGGTGTGTGTGTATTGGTAGGGGTGTATCTAAATAAAGATTTACTGTTAAACTAAACTCGGAAAAAAGTACCCCCTCGTTATACGGGCCTTTGCACACTCGATCACTCCTTTTCCTGAACCACTTGTACGAGGATTGTTAGAAAAGTTCTATTGTGAACGCGCTATTTCCTTGAGACTCTCCAGATAAAAACATTATATCTATTTTCTAATAAATATACAAACGTTTCGTGTTTTCTGTTGTTGTTGTTTTCTATATAAAATATAGAGCTATATTAATTTGATAAAAGAGCATGCTACTTTCACGCACGTTTACGTCGCATAGGGTTTTTACTGAAATTTAAAAAAAAAAACACAATTAATTTGGACAATTAATTTTTTATATTTGTTAACGTTTATGTTGATATTGTAATACTGTCGCATTTTGTAATCGTGTTCCTAAAAAATATAGAATACATGACCAAGATGTGAGTTACTTCGTATGTTATCTTCGTCTTTTCACCCTGGATCGGAAACTCGGATGCAGTCTGTGGATTGTTTGAATCAATCAAATAAAGAGGTTAAGATGTTTAGGTGTATAAAAAATTATTTCATTATTTCTCTACAGATGTTATTAATTAAATCATGGTCATTTGTTTCTGTAATAATTTTAACTCATTGTATAGTAATGATATATTTAAAATATTGATTTATAAAAATGTCACCAAAAAAAAAAAAAAAAAAAAAAAATTCAAAACAAACAAATAAAAAACAAAATAAAACAAAAAACAAACAAATACGTTTTTTGTTCTTTGCGTATAAACCCTTCAAGGCCCTTAAAAATCAAGAAGCATGCGCTATAATTGACATATCTTATTCTTTTTAAAATCGCTTGCATAGCTTTTGGAAAATAAAATAAATAATACATGTACATGTATATTACTACCGGTTTAAGTAACGTTGAAATCTCGAGGAAATCAAGATATTAGATGTATTTGCGCGGGGGTGGCGGGTAGGGGTACTTGCCCCCAATTTCGACAGACAAAATATCTTGCCTGCTCTCTGATTGTAAATTTATACCTGCCGTAATTCTTTCATTAATTTGATAGTGAGATATAATCTAACAGGAGAAGCAAGCGAAAAAATTTTGACCCCCCTCTCCCTCCCCTGTCGGCAATTAAAATCGATGCCTAAAAGAAATTAATAAATCTCTGTTGGACTTTTGAACAAACAGAATGGATTGAATTCGATGGGAACATACGTATAAACTTGCCTACAGAGGTTCTATGTCAAAGTCGTTTCTTGCAGAAAAAATAGCCCTAATTGTTCAATGGACATACGCATGCAGTCTTTTCCGGCAATTGACAATGTCATGCACTGTCTACATGTATTCTAAAAATTGAGGGGTTTATAGGTTTATCTGTAAAGTTTCTTGTCTCTTTGTGGATTTTTTTTTTACATTATGTGGCATTCATGAAATAAACTCATTCACTTCGATATGCTCCCGAGGATAAAACTTTTTTTAGTCTTTTACGTAAAAAGCCTTCAAGGCTTTAATGTTTAATGATGTTACAATGTTAAATCTTATAATATATCATGCCGATTAAAGATTAAAAAATATTTTCAGAAATTACTAGTATTTCCACGATCAAAACATTATGTTTTTACGAGTAATTGTAAATTATTCCCGTTTTTAAGATAGGCTAAATAAATATTATTTTGAAATTTCTCCCTATGGAATTTTGATTGCTTGACTGTATCGTTCAAACGAGGATTGAAAATGCAGACAAAGTTCTTTAATTTCAAACCAGAATTTTCTTCTTCTAATGACCAAGACAAATGAAATACCCTTTTAACATTCCTTCCTACATAAAATTTTCAGTATAACGCAAAATGATTGAGGCCAAAATGGCGCTAAACTCAGAATGATGACGTAACGTCACAATCAATTTTACTTGTGACGTAAATGAGCTAACGGTAGGCCCAAAATAGGCCCGTGGCACGCAACGTAGTATTTGAAGATAGGCCCAAAATAGGCCCGCGGCACAAAGAATGTTAATGTGCATTTTGGAATTGCTAAAATAACATCTCGCTAAAAATAAATTACCAGTTTTTAAGGACAAATCGCTAAAATTGCGTCTCGCTAAAATTTCCACTTATACGGTATTATTACATTTTTTGCGAGACTAAACCTAATTATTAGAGTTGTGTGCGAGACTAACCCTAATTATTATAGAGTTGTGTGCAAGACTAACCCTAATTATTATAAATTTTTTTGCGAGATTAACCCTAATTAGTAGAGTTGTGTGCAAGACTAACCCTAATTATCATATAGTTATGTGCGAGACTAACCCTAATTAGAAGAGTTGTGTGCGAGACTAACCCTAATTATTATATAGTTGTGTGCGAGACTAACCCTAATTAGTAGAGTTGTGTGCGAGACTGACCCTAATTATTATAGAGTTGTGTGTGAGATTAACCCCCCTAATTAGTAGAATTGTGTGCGAGGCTGACCCTAATTATTATAGAGTTGTGTGCGAGACTAACCTTAATTATTATAGAGTTGTGTGCGAGACTAACCCTAATTAGTAGAGTTGTGTATTTGTATAGAGTGGGGTGCAAGACTAACCCTTTTTTGTATAGATTGGGGTGCGATTTTGTCGAGTTGTGGTTAAGTCTAAAGTGAAGAACGTATCAACATCGTTTACATTGCGATGTCGACATTGTCGTCATTTAAGGAATGAATTTAATAGCTACCCATTTTATACGGTATAAACTGGGTTGGGGCAGTTTACGCTTTATAAACCGCGAAGCGGTTTATAAAAAATGCGTAAACTGTTCCAACCCAGTTTATACTGTATAAAATGGGTAGCTATTAAATTCATTCCTTATAATTTAATTTTCATTCATTTAATGTAAGAAAAAACGATTATTGTACAAAGAAAATGACTTCAATTTGTACAAATTTTGAATGTAACATCAGGCGGATTAATACGTTTCTGACGCAAGTCAATGTGACGTAGGCAACCCATTTTATACAGTATAAAATAATTTTTTATCCAATCAAAAAAAGCGTTACAACTAGAATTAAATTATTTAGAAATAATAACAATGTTGACAATGTAAACGCGATATCGTATCAACATTGTCAACATTGCGATGTCGACGTCGACGATGTTGTCATGTAGAAATGATAACAATGTAGACGATGTAAACGCGATATCGTATCAACATTGTTTACATTGCGATGTCGACAATGTCGTCATTTAGAAATAATAACAATGTTGACAATGTAAACATGATATCGTATCAACATTGTCAACATTGCGATGTCGACAATATCGAATTGATTAAGTGAACTGGACATGAATGCATCAACATTTTACCTTGACCTTTCCTTTGACCTTAACCTCACTATTCTTCAATGAGTGTTTAGCTCAGTTTTAAAGATACCATACAAAAGCATTATCAACTTCATAGCCTTATATATATTGATGAGAGCTATTCAATTGCATCAATATTTTGACCTTGACCTTTCCTTTGACCTTGACCTCACTTTTCTTAAATGAGTGTTTAGCTCAGTTTTAAAGATACCATTCAAGATAGTGTTAGCAAACTTCATATGCTGAAACATACTGATGAGAGCTATTCAACTGCGTCAACATTTTTCGACCTGACCTTTCTTTGACCTTTGACCTCACTTTTCTTAAATGAGTGTTTAGCTCAGTTTTAAAGATACCATTCAAGATATATTTTATCAAACTTCATATGCTGATACATACTGATCTGAGCAATTCATCTGCATCAACATTTTTGACCTTGACCATTCATTTGACCTTGACCACACTTTTATCAAATTGTGATTAAGTCAGTTTTAAGGAAACCATTAATATTTTTTCAACTTCATATGCTGATGCATACTGATGAGAGCTTTTAAACTGTATCAACATTTTTTTACCTTGACCTTACCTTTGACCTTGACCTCACTTTTCTTAAATTAGTGTTAAACTTCATATACTGTTACATTCTGATGTAAGCAATTCAACTGCATCACTATTCAAGATATTCTGAAATTTCATGCAGAGATTCGATTTTTTATGTTGCATTACTGATATAACCTCGGCGGGGCATTCATGTCCTATTCTAGTTATCTATATTAAAATTTTTATGTTTCACATTTATATATAAATGTAACAAGAAAATTCAAAAAATTGTGGTCCCCCGCTTTTAGTGTCTTTGTAAGTCTTTGCATCTTTGTGGTGTCATTTGTATGGAATATTGTGTCATATATGAATGCCCTACCATATGTCATTCAGAAATTATCACCGAAGTTGATTTTGAATTTATAAGGTCAAAAATAAAAGTCAAGGTCAGGGGTCAGAAATCATAGCATGTTCAGTAATATTTTAATTGCTGTATGTAACATGTGTAATGCACAAAATAACATTTTTCAAATGTAGGTCAAACTTCAAGGTCAAGGCAAGACCAAAAACCATAATGCATTCAGAAGGAGGGAAAAAAAATCCACATGAAACATAATTTACATGTTATGTTAATTTTTTACTGCGTCAAGACTCAGTCGTAACATTAAGGTATTCCTTGCAGATACCAGCTTTTCCATAACATTAAACTTACTGGTCCTGACCTCTTGACTTGAACATTAAAAATCATTATAAGTGTCATAATTGCAGTCATTAGTCACATGGTCAACCCAACAACTGTACCCAGGACTGTATGAATTTGGCAACATAGTGCCTTTTCACCAAATATGAGTGTAATATTATACACATACAAGTAAACTAAAATAAACAAGAGATGCGATGTTTGTGAAACACTTACCCCCCCACCCCCCCCCACCCCCAATAATTTGAATATTTCAAAGTCCAAGAGACATAACTCTTTCTAAAATTGTTCCATCTTACACAAAACAGAGCTTCATATAGATATTCTTATCACAAATCTATATATCAACTTTCATTTCAGTATGTGCAACCTCTACAAAGAAAATGAATGGAAACTGTTTCTTGACCAACAGACAGACAGATCAACAGACAGTGGTGAAGCAATACCTCTCCCTTCATCAAATGGGGGCATAATTAAGAAAAAAGATTTTGATTTATTTTGTACTGGTAGCTGTTGTAAAATATTAAAAAGTAACTTACCACAATTGTTCTCTGCTATCCATTTACTAACTTGTGCTATTTTATTTGTAATGGGGAGCATAGCTGGTGACTCTTTTGTCTTTTGGATCTAGAAAAAATTGAAGTCTTAATTTAGCAACACATACATTGAAATAAACAACAGAATGTAACTAAAAAAAACAAGCTTCACTGTAGTTTAGTAAATCTACAAATTAAAGCTTTGCAGACATCAAAGGCTAATCAGATTCAAAGCATTTTAATAATATGAGTTAGTGTGTTAGAATTGGGAGGAGGGGGTGTTAGTTTATGTTTTACATATGATATATTTGATCTTGTGACGCATTACTGAATATATGAGTTCTAATAATATTTAAAATGTTCTTTAAATTATTATCAATAAACTGTGGAACTGAAAATCCAATCCTCTCAAAGAAATAAACAAAATTGAAAGCTAAAAGGGGTTAGGTTCCAATGTTCCAATTAGGCTCCAAGTTCTCTCTGTATCAAATTATTCTCATACACAACTTAATCCTTACTTTACTATATTGCAACAAAAAAGGGGGGAACCTTTCAATGGACATTTTCAAAGGAAAAAAACTGTGGTTTGGGGCTACTTTCTTTAGGGAAATGGACATGCTTTTGCCGACAAAACAGGCCGAGGGACTTACGACAACTTAACAAACAACAAAATCAGAGCTGGTATATACAGTATTAGGGAAGAGAACTCCCCTAATAACTGTATTATACTGCATGTATATAGTACCGAATTTGCTACGATTGTTTCAAGCCCCTGTGATAATAGGTTGTGAACCCGATGCTACGTGAATGCATTGTAAATAATGGTGAGCTTTGCTACACCAGAGACCTATACTCTTCCATGTCTCTGGCTACCCTCAATGGTTTAATTTATTGTTTACATGAAACTGTCGACACCAGTACACAAAACTATAATGCAATTAATGAAGAAAATGTATGGCAATAATTAAAATCTAAGAAAACTGACCTTCATCTGACGTTTCCTTTCCCAGGCAAGCTGGGGGTAGGCATCTTCAAAGGCCAAAAAACTCAATGAACCGCGGTCAAAACAGACACTAGTATCTTGCAGCGTCGCCATTTTTGCGATTGCTGTAACTAAGGAAAACTCTGTATAAAATCTGAAAAATCCCGCGCAAACTACTTTGTTTCCGGAAGTTAAAGCTGGAGAGATCAAAATCACTTGGCGGTATAATTAAAAAGATCTGTGTTTTATACTTATTGCCGAGCATTTTTAATTACTCTAAATTTACTGTAAATATCAGTTTTATGCAGAATACTCACTAAAATGGAACAAATTAAAGACTATCCATATATAGACATTATTAATTTTATTGTTACAATGTATCAAGTATAATTTACTAAAATATTAAAATATTTATTTACCAGTATATATATATTTATTCTTTTTTTATTATTTGATCAATTTACTAGTTTTTATTTATCTATTTATTCATTCATTCATTCATTCATTCATTCATTCATTCATGTATATCCTCCTGGTCATCATCTTCGCTAGACAAGGGTTTCCGATCCGAAATCTAGTCTAGAGTAGATTTCGGATCGGAAACCCTTGGCTAGCGAAGATGCCTGGTCATTAGACCACTCCTCTGCCACAGTATCTCGTATTCCTCTGCTGCATATTTGCCCCGTGGGGATCCGGGTTAGAATAGGTCCTCAGTACCCCTTTGCTTGTCGTAAAAGGCGACTAAATGGGGAGGTCCTTCGGATGAGACCGTATAAACCGAGGCCCCGTGTCACAGCAGGTGTGGCACGATAAAGATCCCTCCCTGCTCAAAGGCCGTTAGTGCCGAGCATAGGCCTAAATTTGCAGCCCTTCACCGGCAATGGTGACGTCTCCATATCGGTGAAATATTCTGGAAAGGGACGTTAAACAGTATACAATCAATCAATCAATCTGCTGCTTACTTCTCCCAGTCTGAGGGCTCAGTAACATCACTGTCAAACAGAAGCACTGGCAAAAGTTAACTTACGCACTGGTGTAATTTAAAAATACGCAGACTTCGTGACGGCTGTAGGGGACGGAGCGTGCATGCCCCCAACCTATGGATCCTCCCACCTTCAATTTATCCGTATATCTTTTATACACATATTATTCTCTTATTCTCTTTAGACAAGTGGACAAGCTTTCACCTACAGTGGACAGGATTTCGCATGGATGTAGGCGAAAGCCTGTCCACTTCTCTAAAGAGAATAATTATTCTATTGTAGAATCTATATACATTATGCATGTACTATTAAACAGATTTGTACTTCATAAGAAGAGTCCAGCTTAAAAACAATTACCGGTAATGCATTTTGTTTTGAAAAATTATCCTTGCATGCTTTGGACCACAGCAAAACGCCATTAAAAAACCCACAGAAATCTTACTCTTGCAATAGCAAAAGGATATCTTTGTTCGCGAATATTAATTTTGTAAAGATTGAAAAAAAAACGTCAAAAATTATGTTGGCCATTTTGCAGCTTCTGAGGTCAGACCATTGTACCTCTCGCTATAAACTTATTAAGTCTCACAAGAGCCAGCCTCCGTTAGTGAGAAAACATAATGAAAAGAGAAGCGTAACGTAGACCATAATGGGGATTCTGTGGTCCTAACAAAGCATAGGCGTCGGAACCCGGCCCGGGGGAGGGGGGGGGGGGTTAGCCCCATTACCTCTTATTTGCAAAGATAAACATGATATAGGCATTGAAAATTGGGGCATACTTTTTTTGTTGGTTTAACTACCCTTTTCAATTAACCCTCTCCCATCCCACTTTCAATTTGCTTCCGACGCCTATGAAATACATTTATACTTTTCGCCTTTTATTATACATCACCAACTGGTTACCACCACCCCCACCCCTCCCGCCCTTCCCCAAATCTCCAATAAAAATTGGACGATGAAAATTCACAGTGATTGGGGTCGGGAGGTAGGTCATGTATGAGTCCAGTCTATTAGAGTGTTTGAGGTATAATTTTAAGTAATTTGTATTAAACAAATTTAAAGAAAATTTTTGCTTGCTCAATTTTAACTAATAAATAAATTAACCTTCTATACCACGGAATAATTTAATTTTACTTGTAACACGTCATTTGATTGGATAAAAGATTTTATCCATTTTGTATAACATAATTTGCCTACGTCACAATGAGTTACGTCAAAAAACGTATTACTCCGCTTGACGTTACTTTTAAAATTTAATCAATGTGAAGCCTTATTCTGGGGGAAAATTGTCTTATTGTCTGCACTGCAATAAAATTATAAGGAATGAAGCTTATTTCAACTTATTTTATACGATATAACATAACTTGGGGCAGTTTATGCTTTTTTTATAAACCGCTTCGCGGTTTATAAAGCGTAAACTGCCCCAAGTTATGTTATATCGTATAATATAAGTTGAAATAAGCTTCGTTCCTTAAATAAATTGAGTTTAATATATATGATACTTTCACGGACTCCTTAATACGCAATTGCGATTTAATTGTGCAACTACTGTTTTACTTTTTATTTCAAGCTGACACTTTTTTCGGGTTTCTCGGAGAAAAACGTGGACTTTGTCATTGTAATCATATGGGAGGCGGGGGGGGGGGGGTTGTCATTTAGAGAGCTCAGTGTCCACAGTACCTGTAGTTTAAGTTGTTAGGTGGGGGAAAGGTACATGCCATCTCTAAATCTAGCTGCCACTGTACATGTATACGTATCATTTTTCATAAGCTTGTATATCTAACTTTTTCTAAAAGAAAACAAAATGTGTATGTAAAACACTATGCGCCCGGCGGCAACAAAGTTCGAAAAAAGCTACTTTAAGCATATAGGTCACAGTCAAGGTCACAAGGTCATTGACCTTAGTGTCATTTGAAAGAACTTTTAAAATAAGTGGAGTATGCATACCAAACATGGCGTCTCTATCTCCCATGGTTCAAATGTTATGGCGAAAGTTAGAAAAAGCTATTTTTAGCATAAAGGTAACAGTCAAGGTAACAAAGTCATTGACCTTGGTGTCATTTGGAAGAAATTAATCAGTTGAGTACGCATACCAAATATGACTGAACTCTCTATCTCCTTTGGTTCAAAAGTTATGGCGAAAGTTCGAAAAGGCTATTTTTAGCATATGCCGGTAGGTTACAGTCAAGGTCACAAGGTCATTGACCTTGGTGTTATTCGAAAGAGCTTAATTAGTGATGTATGCATACAAAATATGAAGTCTCTATCTCCCACGGTTCAAAAGTTATGGCGAAGGTTAAAGTTGACAACAGACAAACAGATAAACAGAAAGACAGATAGGACAAAAACAATATACGCCCCAGATCTATCGATCGGGGAGCATTGATATATCGAAATTTTACCTACATTCCTTTTTTGATTTGAAACTGAGCGAAAGAATTTTATTCGGGGAAAAAAATCTTAGTCATGTTGGTTCTAAAATTAACTGACAAAACGTTCAGGGGACTCAGAAAGTTAAATTACATTGGTTACGTCAAACCATGAACATTTTGTCAATATTGCAGTTTTTCTCAATATCTTCACACATTTACCAATGACAGAAGAATTTTGATAATGTAAGCGGTATATTGAAAGGTGAGTATTGTCCCCAGAAGTTGCAGAACTAACGTGTCAAAACGATAACACTGATCGATTGATAACATCTCTTTCTTTATTTAAAATTTGGTACTCTTCCAATATCGCGTATCGATATTTTAAAACTCCGTCATGTGACTGCATTTCAGAATTTCATTTTCAATTTCATTTTCATTGCAAAATATATTTTAATGCGTTTTAAACTATTGAGCATTTCAATTTTATTTTTAAAAAGTTTTCTCCACTTGGATTAACTATAAATAATGAATTTGCAAGTTAGTCTAAATTATTTTTTCCTTCTTTCTCATATTTAGAAAAAAAAATCTACCAGTCATGCATAAGTTGATGAAAGTGCCAGCATTAGACAGACGTGGAAAGGCTAAGACCATTCATGTGTTTTGTTTGATAATTTTGACTTTCCTGCATGTCGAGGGGATAATTGCAATCTCAACAAGTATATGGTTGATTACAAGACTAAAGAGCACATCCTGTGAATTTTTGGACCAGTTTGTTGCTGCCAGTGTGTTTTGGATGGTGTCTGGACTATTATGCATTTTAGTCAGCATTCCTGGTGTTCTAATGACATTCAGACATCGACAATATCTCCGTCCTCCGTACTTTATCGGGGGTTTCATTATCATCATCATTCTTGAAATCACGGTCGCAATAGTGGCAACACTAGACTACAATAATTTATCAAATAAATTCCAAAGTCAGCTTTCAGAATCACTTTTAAATTCGAAAAATCAGGAGTGCTGGGAAAATATACAAGCTGATTTTGAGTGCTGTGGAGCTACAAGCTACCAGAACTGGATTTCTGATGCCAAGCAAAATGCTACTACCTCAACATGGGGACTGTCTTCATGTCAGTGCACAGAGGATATAACCAACTGTGTCAATGTCAATAATTTAGTCAGTGTGAATCTCACCTCCCCCTTTGTTTGGCCGACATCTTGTTATCAAAAACTGTTCTCTCACGTCAACCTTCAATGTAGTTTTTTACGAATTTTTTGTCCTCTCGTTGCCATTTCTCAATTTTTTGCTTGTACTTTTCTTGGATATGTTTTCAAAAAGTTAATGCTTAATAATGCAGTGGAAATAGTTCAGAAAAAATATGCCGTTAAATTTTCTTCCCAGGCTACTCTTTGCGATAACTCTAAGACCGATAGGAACAGTTCTCGAAATAGAGACAGTGTACACATGTGAGTACAGAAAAACCTGCACTTTTAAAAAATTGTCAGTGTAGAACAATTTTGCAAAAAAACATAGTTCCTTATATTCTTTTAAAGTTTAAAATACACAATGTATGATACATGTACAATGTTGTACTTTAAAGCCATATAGGGAATAAAGCTCACTTGGCTGTTATCATCAATTTATTATGAGCAAGTTAGGTGTAAGCATGTTTTACTGCACCTTAGATATCAACTGTAACAGTTGCATATGAAATTCAAAGCTAAAATGTAGCTTAATTATCATGAATACTGGTACAATCAGTGCTTGAAATAACCATTTGACTGACTATACAAGACGCAAAAATTTTGTTGCATGGGTTAACAGATTTGAATGTATGAAAAACTTTGCGTAAATTAAACTTTAGTTTGAATATTGGATAAATCTCTCTCAAATGAACTAATAGTATCGACAGCAAAATGTACATGTAACAAGCAAACAGGTAGAAATCATCAGCCTATATAAGCTCAGGATCAAACAGATATTGTGATCTGTTCCCCAATTCACATTATTGCTGAAATCGAAACAAATTTATAAAGTACAGATACAAATATTTTCTCAGGCAGGCTTCTTAATGTTTTGGCAGGGCTGACAACTTTTACTAGCGGTCGGTTCTGCATAACTATAGCTTATTTTACAGCGAGTCTCAAACACTGATATTGAATGAAGCAGAGTGCTGAGTATTTCAGGGCTTTTTCTAAAAAAAAAAACTGTGTTCAGCAATCATTTGCTCAAGGAAATACATGTATAATTAATAGAAAAATGATATTCATTCAATATTGCAATTGCCTAGTAATCTTGATTTGAAAGCCTTTACACTGTACCCATGTTGTGTTTTTTGAATACCGGTAAATAAATCTTACCTCACTATATTTATTATTCAACATCAAGTGTTCAAAATATGATAATTTTGCAAAAGTCCAATATAACATTTTGTGAACGAAAACATAAATAACAGTTTAAGTTTGCATTTAAAATGGAAAGCTTTAATATGTATTTGCATGCATGGTTGATGAATTTGATTAATGTATTACTGGTACATGACATTGTATTGATTTGCAAACTTTTCAGGGAGACAGACAATATATTACACTTAATTACACTTAATTACACTTAATATAATGATCAGATGTGAATAAAAGTGCCTATCACCAGATAAACTTTTCAGCAAATGTATGGAATCTATTTATCATGTTTATGCATTGTATGTACTGCTAGAGACACAAAAATCACTATTTTTATAGAATTGTACAGTAGCAATTTGTGCACATGAAAGATTGTTGAAATACTAATTTATGTGTTTTAGAGGTTTTAATGATACTAAATATGTTGAAATATTTTGAGCCAAAGAACATTTTTATGTGTACAGTTATGTTTTTACACATGCTAACTTAAACCTGTCCTCTGTCTTTAAGGATTTATTATCTGTATAATTTTTAAAATATTTAATGAGTATATGTTCATGCATTTCATGTCTTGTTGGTACATATAGATATAAAAGAAGTTGAATTAATTGTTACTGTTTACGCAAATAATTCATTGTTTCATGATTTTTTAAAGATGTCAATATATAATTTCATTTTGCAACTTGAAAGTATATACCTTTATGAAGTGATTTCCATTTATCAGAAACCATTATTTTTTTAACTTATAAATTAACATTTAATTTTTTAGTGTATTGTTTTAATGGTGCATTTTTAATGATTTCATTTGATAATTATAAAGTTATTTATTTTATTTTTTTCTTTGTTAGAAATGGTTAAAGTTGAAATAAATTGTTGATTCTTTCACTTTTATTTTGTGTTTAGTTGTTTTCCGGGTTATTGAAAGACCAGTTCCCAATTTAAAAAAAAGTACCCTTCCCCCAGCTGAATATGTTATTGTAAAACAGAGATTTTAAAAAAAAAACATACAGTTATAAGCTAAGCTACAATGCATGAGGAGATAAATAAATGTTAAAGACCCCTCCCCCTTCAAGAAAAAAGTTGGACAACTTTGATGGCCTTGGTCATTACCAAATTTACTGTGAGAGCCCTAGAACGTTTGTCTACTTTTTTGTACAAATATTTGGCCTTTATTAATTTGATATGTATGAATGTATATACCGAGTGCCAGTATATAGGTGAAATTCAAGAGTTCATTTGAGATGGGGAACTACATGAGGCACCTCCCTCGATCCCCGACCTCTCCAAGAAATAAGGAAATGCAAAACTCATTCAATGTGCATTACGACCCCGGCTCTCTGTACATGTACATGTAGTTCAGGAAAAGAAATTCAGTCACAGTGGATTGTGATTTCCCACTTTCAGGATTCTTTCAGAGTCTTATATATAATAGTATGACAAAGAGGTATTGTAACATTACCATACATGCATAATTTCGTCCGTGTGTTCCTTTGCAAAAGTTACGGCCAAGGTTCAAGTTTTTGAAAGTCAAACTTCGAGTTCCAGGTTGACGGGTCAAAAATTATAGTATATATGGATTGGTCTTGCCGAAGTTAAAAAAAATTAATGCCCGATATGTTTTAGTGCAAAAGTTGTAACGGTAAACGTTTACAATGTTTTGGTAAAGTAAGACAAACTTCAAGTTAAGGTCTATAGGGTAAAAATCATAATTCAAAATTCATTTGGAAAACTCTTGCCATATGAAATGCACCTTTTAAATATGAAATTACTTTATTTTTCTTATTCAGATGTATGGGCGGTTTTTTTTTTTGTTTTTTTTTTTGACGGACAGACAGACAATATGATATTTTAAAATGTCCCAGTGCTTCTATAAAAGATTCATTGGGACAAAAAGGAATCCTTTTTGAATTCAGTGTTTCGTAGTAAAATAAAAAAAAAATAAATTTTATTTTCAATTTCTCTCTCTCTCTCTCTCTCTCTCTCTCTCTCTCTCTCTCTCTCTCTCTCTCTCTCTCTCTCTCTCTCTCTCTCTCTGATAAATTTTAAGACGGAATTTACGAAATTTTGAAGAATTTTGTCAAAGTATGTATAGATAATGAATAAATATAAGTGTTCTTGAAAGTAATGGAATTTTCAAAAGAGGGAGAGTAAAACAAAGTATGCCGTACATTTCAAATCGGGCAAATTAATTTGATTTGAACTTTGAAATGAAATAATGGTTACTTTTAATTTAATGATAA
Organism: Saccostrea cuccullata; assembly: GCF_032062105.1. Taxonomy (NCBI): domain Eukaryota; kingdom Metazoa; phylum Mollusca; class Bivalvia; order Ostreida; family Ostreidae; genus Saccostrea; species Saccostrea cuccullata. Next base: position 230,512 of record NW_026927022.1, on the reverse strand, counting down.
TTTTACAATTAGTATCAATGGAATAAATGAAAATTCATTGAGACCTTTTTTTCTCTCTCGGGTGTTATACTAAGTAAAATTAAACTTAATATTTTGTGAATTCAATATGTATTTTTTAAATTTCTATGAACATTTGAACATTTTTATACTGTTAACAATCCGTAAAAATATTACTCTACTTGGTTTTGATAGCGATATATTTCAAAAATAATTTTTGGTTTTGGGACATGGATTTGGGGGGTTTAGGAGTTATCTCCCGCAACGCACCTGTCAGCACAAAATCTCATTGCGCATGCTTTAAATTATACCGGCGAAATTCATCAACATTCAACGAGAAAGAGAGAGGAATACTGTTTTTGTTGACTGACACGGCTTTTTAAAGGTAAGGAACAAATAAATCAAGTATTGCAAACGCTTCCTTAAAATCTTAATTAGCCAGGTGACGATTTGCTTCTGTAAAATCTTCAGACACTCTGAGACAGACAGTTCCGGTTTTCTGGTTTCACACCATTTTTGGAGTGGGAGTCAAAATGACTCAGTTAGGGAGTTGAATAGCGTGAAGTAAACAAAGTGATCTTTCATCGATCGACCGTAGTTCTTACGAGAAGGTTTTGTGGGACTTATATATATTTTGTTGTAAGTAACTTATTGTTTATTTTTCATATTTACTTTTGTTGACATTGAACTTTGCGTTTGTTCAGCATCAGTGATTCAGAACTGACTGATTTTGTATTTTTTATTTAATTGATATCTTTGTGTTTGTATGTTCTATTATTTTCTGTTTAATTCATTGACTTGCAGTGTCCTTGTTGTAGTTGTAACCTGGTTTTCAATCAGAATACAACCAACATTGTGATTGTGAAAATGTATTGTTGATCATTTAAGCCTAATTTCATTAATTCTAAATTGTCACCAAATGATTAATCAACACATTTTGTTTCTTTTTACATAAATTCATCAGAATATTAATATAAGCCAATTGATTTAAGTGTTATATTATAATCTATTGGAACACTTTATATCAAAGAAATGTCACCTGCATCAGGTGCAGTGGTAAAGCGTCTATAGATCGGGTTGCAGAGTAAGAAGTTGATCCAAAGTTATGTTGTGAGTTCAAATCCCACTGTGGGATGTGGAGACCCTGCAGTCCTTCACATGAGATGGTATAAACCTATATGTCCAGTGTTGCAGTAGGTGCTGGCAAGAAAAAGATCCCTCCATGCTCAATGGCCTTGAGTGCTGAGTATATATAGGTCAAACAAACAAACATTTTTTTTGTTAAAAAATACTTTTTGACACACATAATTGATCTTTTATATGAATTAGGTAACACTTGTGACTTCATTGTTTTGAGTAAAGCGTAATTATTCTATATAAGAATATATAATTTTTACACATCTCAAAGGAAGTTACTTTTTAAAAAACACTTGTTTTAAGTAATGGCACTTTAAAATGTTAACATTCTTTTCATCTTAATCCACAAAGAGTAACAAATTTAACACCCAGTGCTGCTAATGATAATACTTCAGACAGAGTTAGCAAATGACTGCATGTCAGTAAAGCTATTCAAGGCCATGACTAAAAAGGCAGCCAGTTTGAATGACAATGTGGAACAATAAATGCTTCATAATGTGGAGCAATGCTTATGCTGCATTCATACAAGCATATAAACTTTCTCATGTACCCTCTGTAAATTTACTGTTTATAAACAAGTCTCTTATGAAACTCTTGGAATAAATGAAATTTTTACTGCAAAAATACAAAAATTATCTTCTCTGTTGCAAATCTTGAGACACTTTGTTGTTTGTAAGATGAATAATAATTTGATGGCATACATATCATGGTGAGCAGTGAAATGTTATCTCCGTGTTTTATTTGAGTCAATAGCAGTGGATCGAGTCCACCCACACAACTATAGTGCTTTCACCAGTCCCTGACAGGTGTATTTTTAAATTCTGAAAAATTAAATTAAAACACTCAGGTAACTGAGGTAAATGAGGTATAATGTATTACACATCTTAGAAGAATGCAAGTAAACAGAAATTTGTTCAACAATATCCCACTTATAGAGTGCAAAATGTTGAAGTCAGCATTTTTGTGTGGGAGTAGATGTGCTATGCTTGCATGCTCTTATGAAATATAAACATCAATAATTTGAAGTGTTTTAAAATGTCTCAATCAGTAAAATAATTAAATATGGAACAGTAAATAAAGTCATAATTTAATTACAGTGTATATACCTTTATATTATGTACTTTAAAAATTTAGAGATTTCATGTATTTTAGCTATCACAGCTTGTTTTGACTTTTCCACCAATGGTCAGTAATATATACCTTTTTATCCTGGTCATTGACCTAATAAAGGTAACCTAATAAACCAAAACTTTATCCAGTCATATTGAGTTCTATATGATTATTTTCACCGTATAATCAAGATTTATATATACATATTGGCATGTAAAATACGCACCCCTTTCTCACAGAAATTTATTTTTGGAAAAAAATATGTATTATATTCGGCCAAACACTTGTAATGATTCTAATTTTGGATAAAAAAATACAGAAGTACACGTAAGTATGCAAGCCCAATTTTCAATTTGTCCTTGTCTGTCTCAACTTTACATAATCATATGATTGTACTTTTTTAGATTATAACATGTATAAGGACAGGGTTCATGGTTCTAGGAATTGGAAATAGATGAGACATTAGTTGAAGGGGGTTTGGGGTTTACAGAGATAATACTGGAATATCAGGAAGTGGGGATTACAATTTTCTGATCCCCAGGTCTGGGGGACGACCCCAGATGGATATTGTCACACACAGTGACACAGATTTGTTTTGTCAGCTAGTGAAGAGGAGAAAATTGTATTAGGGTTTTCCCTAAGACCTGGGGGCCAGGGAATCCCCCCCCCCCCCCCCCCTTTGGCCCCCACAATTTCCTTTTTGATATAATCCCCTGGTTACTTTGGTATTATATTCCTCCCCACAATCCACAGCTCCTTTTGGGAGTGGATCCAGATCCCTTTCTATTCTTTCATTGTCCCCAGCTATTTTAATTCTTAGGGACAACTCCTGTGTATACATCATGTACACACAAATGATCTTACAATGAGTATTTAAAAGCATCCAGGCATAAAATCCAGATGCTGCAAAACACAGCTTATCACAGCCATTATCAATGCACATCCACGAGCAACTGAATTCCGGATTATATAAGCTTTGATGCTATCAGTTCATATGGACAGAATGTAAATTATTACACTGTGACTCCTCAAAGCTTTGAACATCTTGAATGTGACTTTATTGTACAATAATGTGAATCAGAATGTAGAATTAGAATATGCCTCTTTTCAACTATGTCAACATGTTACAGTGATGCTAGACATATTTTTTCTTACAAATTGCTAAGTATGCACTATATGCATACAAATTAGAAACTTAAAGGATGTAACAAATTATACATGCACACTAAAATCCCTGTTATTTTATCTGATAGGCTCCACATTTTATTCTTTCCTTTTGGCTTCCAAGTTTATGTTGTGGGTGGAACATGGAAAATCAATCAGGTTTATTTATTCTTTTCATCTGTCTGGTGTATGATATGATAGTCTGTCACAGACCCAGGTATTGATTAACGACTGGAGTGGGTTTTAAGGAGGCTCAGGCTGATTTAGAATTTCCTGTTTGGTTACCTGTCTGTCTGTGCGTCTGTCGATAATGAGATCAATGTGTTTAAATACATTGCTGCCAGGTGAAAGTTAATTAAACGATCGACCAACATTTTTTGAAAGATTCACTCACTCAGCATTTTCATGAACTACATGTAGTAATTTAAAGAATAAAATTACATTCAGGTGTCTTCCCTATAGAATGGTTTTCACCAACCAATGTCCAGGTAATTTTGGAGAAATTTAGTTTTAATACTCAGCTCAAAATCTACAAGAGAAGCATTCTTGTTGGATGTGTATGTAGTATATTTATTCATTCATGTCTACATTGTTTATTTTAGAGAGCTTTATCAAGGTTCAATTTGAATACTTCCTATAATTAACTTGATTAAATTGCTACTAATCCTATTAATCTTCTAATCAGGCCCAAAAATTGTCCATGTATTTCACATACAATAACATCATAAGAATTCCTTGTCCAATTTTGAAAAAGCAAGCTAATTTTCTAAAATTAAAAGTGAACCAAATTAAAATTATAGAGGAAACCTAGTGTTAATATGGAGGAGTATTCTATCAATATAGTGTACCCCGTCAAAATCTGCAGGGCCAAGCCGCCTCACTTATCGTGTCAGCCGCATGCCAGTTATTGGAAGGTCACTCAGGTAGTTGATATTTTACCTGTTCCCAGCAGGCCAGACTTTAAGAAATCTAAATATTGATACAGGTTTTAATAAATCTTTTCCACAACAGCTTAGAATGCCAGGGTTGTATAATGGGCTGAACATATAAGCTTGTTATTGTGCAGGGGAGATTCACTCTGTATTAAAATTAGATGTCTTAACTTAATAATGAATATTTCATGCATAACATCTGACAATTCATCATAGAAAGAACCAGTATATATACATGCACAAAGACTAAATTGTATATTTTTTTTACATAATTTTCTTAGAATTGTAAACATCACACTTTCTATAAAATGTAAATATTTTTATTATGCGTTAAATTTCAAGGCCATTTGCTGTTACTGCATGCTTGAAAATAAATGTTAGCTGCTCTGCATACACATTCAGCATAATTTATACAATCCGGAAACTTTTTATGCACTTTATAAAATTCTTTTTCAGTTGGCCAGTGGTAAACAGTCACAACCATGCAGGCCCCCAACCACTTTCAGGCGGTCAACATCCTGACCCAGCAACCCAACGTGCCCCCTCCCGCCCGCTCCAGATACAGGAAGTTCGACATCTACCGAGACGTGGGTCAGTTTCGATTCATAGACGAGCACGCCATCTCAGTAAGTCTGAATATTGTGAAATCACTAATCTTGCTAATTTTTTTGCGGGTTTAATTTTCGCTGTTTTCAAGATAAAAGATGTGACCCATGAATTTAGGTCCACCACGAAATTCAATTTTTAGCATAAATTATAGTGAACAATTCTTCAACCACAAAATCAAATCCCCATGAAATGATTTATTTTCCTAAAACCATGAAAAATTGACCCCTCGAAAATATGTGATTTTACAGTATACTGGAACTATAGGTACATATCTATCTATGTGTATGTGGAATTATGAAATTATCCTAGAATTAACGAAAGATCAGATCAATATATGAAATACAGTCAGTTGTTTTGCATGCTGACGAGACAACAGCCCTCAGGAATGTAACGCTTTGTATGCAAATAATGGGAGAACTCTCTGTATAAATTAGTATTATACATGAGTGACATTTTGATTGAACTGAAATTGTAGATGAATAGAAAATATCATCTATCTTGACCCGTTTATTGTGTAGGGTGAAAGAACGTATCACTGAGATGATGTTATTTATCATAAGCTAGCTAGCATAGAATCTCCTTAAGGGTAAAATTGCCAGCATTGTAGACATCATTTTTACATATGAATGCATGTAAAATATTTTCTTCCAAATTTTGAAGCAATTAATCTGCTGTACCGTGAAGAAAAAAATTATTTGACCTTTAATTTGAAAAAAAAAAGATGGACTTCTTCATTCTGCCAAATTTGCGTGCAGTTGCAGCATCTTTTGGGAGCTTGCAGTTTGTATACATATACATTGATGAGTAATGAGTTATTTGGGTATAATTCAGTGCATACAGTGTTATCAGCCAAAATCACACATAAAACATCAATCTTGGAGAACCACTGAGATATTAATATGTGGCCCCCATCCTTGCTATCAGTGCTCCAATTTAATGATTTGTCTGGCGGCTATAGCCTAGTGTTAGAAATTCTCAGTAGGTGAAGTAGTAAATTGTGGTTATTTGATACATGGTGTATAAATTTAGAAAATAAATGCACATCATCAAAAAATGCATACAGGAAATCCACCATTATATAGAAGCTAACGTCTGCACTTTTTTGAAGACCTTATTAAAATTGATGAAATCATCAGTTATGGATCCAGTGTTCTTTAAAAAAAAAGGGGGGGGGCAACGAATTCAGGGTCTGGGGTTGGGGTCCAGGGGATAAGCTCTTGCCTTGGGGTTTTTTCTATCTAATTTTAGCTATACGTTTTGTGAAATTAATGCAATATACCCCACAAAAATTTTAATTCATTAATCTGGTGTATTATATTTTGGCCACAAATAGAAGGACCCAGGGCCACTCTTAGACCCCTTCTAAATCTATCAGTGAAGTTCAGTGGACGCTCATAGAGGTGCCACTTTTCCAGACATTTTATTAATCCAGACAGTATACTCCGGAACAGATCGAGCATCTGGATTAAAAAAGCTCCATTGTACGTGAAATGTTTATTTAAAACAAAACTTCTAGGACATTTTCAGGATTTCTTTATAATTCACATCAAGCAATAATTTTCAGAATGTGTAGAGTTCAGAGGGGTTAGAACCTTTCTAGTTCTTTCTACAAATTTCTCCTGGCTTTTAACAAGTTGTAGCAGGCACATGCGGTTTCTGAATTTCTCCGTCTGACAGAACATTAGTCAGGCATCTGCTTACTGATGTTATCCAGTGAGTTAGAGGAGAATTTTACAATGATATAACAGACACCCACACCGACAGAAAATAATTTACTGTCAGTCACTGTAAAAAAAAAAAAAAAAAAATGGAGAAACGTAGGAACAGTTCAAGTTTGGCCAAATGCCCGAACGAGAAAGTCCAAAAAAACAAATTAAAAGAACCTTGTCTTCATCAAAAAACAAGAATGCGATTAGAAGGGATAATATATACATGTTAAAAGTGCAAAATAGAGGCAAAATTTAATTTTTTTTAGTGTAATTGATATTTGATTAAAAAAGAAAATTGTGATTGTAGGTAGCCAGCCAAGACCACAAGACGTTCCGGGATCTAATATGGCACCTGGTGTACAGCCAGAATTACCAGTCTGAATTGGACAAAGCCAGGTAAATATGCAGAAAAGCTAGCCCTGTAGCCTTTACTTATTTGCTAGTAGCCCACAAAGGCAGAGAAATATACACAGGTGAGCTAGTTTAGCCTCACTTGACAGGGTAGAAGCTCACAAACCCTGGGGAATATTTCAAGAGAGCTAGCTTAACCTCAACTCAATTAGTCTGGTAGTACCTCAAAAACCTTATACAGTGGACCCTATAACAAGAGCACCCAGTATAGTTCAACCTCATGTTCATATCTAATCACCAGTTAAACAAGACAGAATAACATTTTAAAATTTCGTTATAATGAAAATGTGTTGTAGAACTAGATGGCTCATCCTTATCTGAAGGTCCACTGTATTAGTAAATGTATTAGAGAACTAGCTGGCTAGTCTCAAATGATTGACATTTGCTCACAATCTCTGGAATTTTTTTCCCCTGCCAATACACACACAAGTAATGACATAAAAAATGGAAAGATTACCAAAGGTTTTGGCATTCCTAGTTTCAGTATTAATCATCCTTGAAGGATAATTAATGCATAAGTACAATGACTGAATGGGTAGCTGAGATTCATACATTGAAGTACTTGTGCACTATTGCGCTATGATGCGGTGTTGCACGTCATGGTTACCTAAGGTATATCAAATAAGTTATCATAATGTTTTATGTGGATTACGTAAACACGAAGCCAGACAGCATACCCTGCATCAAAATCATCCTCGTAAACCCGTGAATCATTCTTCCGTGCATTTTAACCACATAGGAAAGAAGCCAGCTTTGTCACCACGGTAACATTCCCTTGTCTGTGTAAACAATCTCTGGAATGTTGTTTATTTTTCATTTTGATCAAGTTCTCCAATCTGGCCCTATTTTTTCAGAGGAGAAAAAAAAATGAAGTAGGTAGTATCCATGAATTTATAGTGAAGTATTCAGAATCAGATGATGGCCTTGATGATAAAGATAAAGTACTTTATCAGACGGTGGTCTAATGGCTATATAGATTAACCTGAGGCAAGTTCATGGAGAAGTTCTGATGGGGTTGGAGGGGAATATCCTCAGAAACCCTCCAAATTTAATGAGGGAGGGGGTATAGTCTTGAGCTCCTACAAAATCTGTCCTCATGCCACACAGTAGTCTGATTATTAAACTGAAGAGAAGCCCTGTTATTTGTGAATTGGACATATCCTGACAGGAAATCTCCAATCTTGTATAATTGTGAACTCTGTAATATTGCAGACTAACTCATAACTACTGTATGTAGAGAGGTGAATCCCTTTAATACCTTGGTAATATAACAGCTCAGCACTATGCATAATACACAAATAAAACAAATGAGATTAATTTATTATTTATGGTGATATAAATAAATGATTTAGGATCAATGTCTGTGTCATAGCTTTCTGTTTAATGAAACTTTACCCCTAACACACAGTTATACCTTTACCCTTAACAAACAGTTATACCACATATAATTGAGAGAGAGAGAGAGAGGGAGAGAGAGAGAGAACAACAAATGGATTTGCAACTAGAGATTTTTGATCAGCAAAGATGAGAAGAAAGCTCAATGAGGCTCATATAAGAACAGACCTATCTCATAAATATCTACATCAAGGTGTGCTGGACCAGAAATAGAACCAGTCGGTATACAGGGAATTAAGATAGAGTCTTTGATGCTGAAGAGATAGCCCTGTGATCAATTGTCAAGTTTTGTGGGGAGATGAGTCTCCTCTTGGCTTAAAAACTGTTGATGTAATAAGCTTTGTGAGTTGAAAAATGGTTACAAAGATGAATAACAATGACGTAGGATAGAAGAACTAAAAGATTAATAAAGATTGGGGTGACAGTGATGCCGGGGAAAAGTGATCTTTTAATGTTGCTCTGCTCTGCAAGTGACAAGAAAATTTGTCAGCCCTTTTGCATGTAGTCTTGCACAAATCTGATGTACAATGAAGAATGTGTTCATCACTTGATACTACTTTCATGAACTTGGAGAACATACAATTCCTATTTCTTCACATTTGCATATACATATAATATATTCATTATCAGAAAGTAGGACTGTCATATATCTTTGAATTAAGAAAAATAATTTCATGAAGTATTGAGATCGATTGCCTTTCAATGATCTATACTTTAAGATGTTTATTTCATGTGTAATATTTAAAAACAGTACAATATTTGTAGTCAAATGAATTAAATCCAAACTGAAACACTTGATCACATCCTAAATTGCTACTCTCAATATCTACATTGTATATGCATGGGTACAAATGATATATATTTATGTCAATTTCACAGACAAGTCGTGGGTTAATAATAGGAAGTTAGGAGCCCCACTTCTAAAACAGAGAAGATATGCTGATGCAAATGTTTTGATAAAGATAGATTTCTTGTCGATGAAATGAGAGTGGAATGCTCTTGTAAATCCAACAAAAAATGATAAGCATTTGCCAAAGGCTCAAGCCAGATAGTAATGTAGTACGCAGAATTGTCTGTGCGTGCAGAATGCATTTTCTCCAAGTTAATCCATTTCAGAAGGCAAGCAGTTAAATTGAGCAGGCAGTGCTGTTTTTATTTTAGAGCAGGGAGCAAAAGAATGGGAAGCTAACTTCTAATTAACTTCATTTTCTTAATTACATTCCTCTATATTTCCCCTTCCGCCATTGACCTAGTAGGTACAAAACTCGCTGAAGATCCAGAAACTAATGTAATATTATATTGCTTGCATCTATCAGAAAATCTTTCAAGGTTAAGGGGTAAAAAAAGTTAACAGGCAGCCCATATAGGCAGATCTGTAGAAGCAGAGAGATCTAACGAGATTTTTGACAGGCAGTATGATGCAGTATAGTTCTTTTTCTCATTTGTTGAACAGATACAGATTAACCAAGAAGTTATCCTGCCAAAGCAATTAAGTACAATAAATGAAAGTGAGAGAAAATATAAACTTGAAGGAGAATTTGAATTATGAAAAATTGCCCTCCTAATGATAGATTAGCCTTATAAAGCTTGACATTTGATATCCTAGCTGTGTGGTTATGTTTCAAGGCAGAATGTACAAAAATTTCAGCAATCATGTATTTTTCCAAAATGTTATAATGTTCAGGGCTTGACAAAAGTACATTGTATAACTTTTATATAGAGCTCTAAATTGTTTGAAATTCTGTTTATTTAGAATTATGAATTTCTTATTTTCTTGATTGTTGTCATATTTGCTAGCAAAGGGTTTCCGATCTGAAGTAGAGATTGGATCGGAAACCCTTGGCCAGCGAAGATTGTTGGCATATAACTTGCATTTTAAAAAAACTATATTTTAACTGTAGAATTTTAATCCTCCTTTCATCCACTTGTTCACACTGTCTTCCTTTTACCCATTTTACTGTTCATTAGAAAACTGGAATCAAATTAAGACAAATTTTGTCAAACACTATATAAAACTGTTTTAAATCTCCATTTTTTTTACACCTAAATAGAATTATTAATTTCTATTTTCAGGGCAATCTTCCGATGGATGACTTGTAAGAACATGTACACAATCAGTTTTGCCAATGTTCCCAAAGGCTCCCCAGAAGAGGTGCTGGAGTCCTTCAAAAACAAGAAAGGGACCTACGCCAGAATATTTGAAACTCTCTGTGGGTAGGTACCCTAGTGGAATCAAATCACATCAATATATGTATATCAAGGAGATAAGCAATGAAGGAAAAATTGCAATATTTAATTAACATACCAGTATACAATTTATGAGAATGCTGTATCAAAATGATAAAGTCTGAAAAATTCTGCTGGAAAACATGCATTAACATTTTTTTTAAGGTTCATGCATCTATGTGTCTATAGCCCTTCATTCATAAATTTAAGTACTCAAGGATATTATATTTATCTCCAGATGAAATAGGATGACAATGAAGTGGTACTGAAAATATGAAATTAATACAAAGAGAGATAACTCTAACTTGTGGATTTTTTTTTACAGGCATGCTGGCCTGTTTTGTACCGTGCTGACTGGATTTGCTAAAGGTTTGGACTACCGACCAGGGGACAAGTTCAAGGGGACGGAATACAACCACAGCTGGAATGCAGTGTACATAGACAACAACTGGTACCTTGTGGACTCACACTGGGCCACACGATATCTCATCTCCGAGAAAAACATGCCCGAAAATCTGGTGTGTAGATAATTACAGCTTTAAGAGTTATCCTCTCTTAATCTATTTGATAAATGATGGGAAAAGTTTGAATTTAGGTTTGGGGAAATATATTATAAAATAAAGTTGCTTTGAGAGTGGTAATCAATTGTAATTGTGTTTGTTGGAAGAAACTCATGATTAAGAATATCAATATAAGGCCATATAAAATTAATCTTTAGATTCTCATCCTAATTTGCTAAAAAAATTGGGGCGGGTGGGCGGATTTTATTTTTTATTTTTTATAATTGTTAAATTGTAACTATCAACAAAACATGGACTCTTCGTGCACATTTTTTTTTATTAAGTTAATGCCAATATGAATAGATTTTATTCTTTTCATATTCTTTTAAATATTTAAAGAAGATTCTTGATTTAAAAAATTAAATATTTATTGTTAATTAACAAATTATCAAGTACACAAATTTATACGGCACACGCCAAACAAAATGAGGTGGGGATTATTGACGGATAGCAATCAATTGTGTATGCACAATTCCCCACTTCCCCAAATACCTTTTAGTTTTACCAACAAATCTCCCTGTTTTCTGTAAAATATCAAAGATCTCCACCTTCCTAAAAAATTGATCGTTCTCGAGACTTGAAATGTTCAACATTAAAATAGGTCATAATCATAAAAATTCGTATATTCTAATAAAATATTCTACTGAAAAACTTAGGCCTGAATAGTTTTAAGATTTAACATTTTCTTAGTACTTAACATTCTCTAAAGTCTGCCTACAATGTTCTTTTTTCCTTTTTTCCAAAAAAAAAAAAAAAAAAAAAAAAAAAATCACACATGTACACAGCAGGAGATCGTTTAACTTGATCAGGTGTCATTTTCCTCGTCTATTTTTACTATGTTAAAATCTCTCTAAAAATTTGCTCATGCCAGTGATGGTATCTAGATGTGTTTGTGCTCTTTTTTCTTCTCTGCCTTCTCTACACTGATAAAATATCTTTTCCTTACATAGTAGTATTTAAACTGCTTTTTTTCGCCGATTTTTCGCCATTCTTCACATGGCTCTTTTGCTATAAATTGCGACACACGACTTTTAATACAGACGGGAGATAACTCTTAAACTTTGACCAAAATTCTTGCTGAATTAAAAATACATGAAAATACTTTTAACACCCAAAAAATCAAAATAAAAAACATCGGGGCGGGACACTTTGAGAGGGGCGGGCGGGGATGAGAATCTAAAGATTAATTTTATCTGGCCTAAGCTTAGAAATTTTCAATACTGTAAACCAACTTTATTTCACAATCTACCAGGAGTAAACTAGTTTGTGACGATTAACTTTCGCGATCAAGCCTTTTTTGGATCTGCTGTTAAAAGACAAAGATACTTTAAGGACCGGTTTGCAGCGAGAAATGTTGGTAAATTCGAGGCTCTTGCAAACCTCACGATAAATTTTCGCACACGAATAAAAGTTGGTTTACAGTATATACGAATATTCGTGATCATATGATGAGAAGGTCCAGCTTGTTATTTTAGGCCTCTCAGCGTACCGTGGCGGTAAGTCTCATGGCTGGGAATTAGAACAAGTTTTGTGATACCCCAGCCAAAATAAAAAATGTTTCAAAAGCAGACTGGTTCCAGGCTTAGTTTCTCACTAACATCTAGATATTCCAACTCATTAGTGCATGTCAGGACAGCTGTTCATAAGTGTAAACGTGGAAAATTACATATTGGTAAAATTCATACACATTGAGATATTTTTAAAAGGGAAGTAATAATTAATGGAGATAATTTACAAAAGAGATAATTTACACAGTCCAAGATAATTTACACATTGAGATAATTTTTCACAGTCCAAGATAATTTATGAAGATAATTTACACAAGGAGATGTTTAGAAAGAAATTTTCATCCAAATTTACAACTACATAACAAGTCCTTTCTATTGGTTTACATACAGTATTTACCAAATAACACACAGAAAATTTCCATGTTTACACTGTCTATATTTCCGTGTTCTGCATGACTTAAATTGTTTAGAAATTAAATGAATCAGTCTACAGTTTGTTTCAAAACATGTTGATTGAAACTTATAATTGTTCTTGCTTCAGAAACCAGGAATGATTTTTCATTAATTAAATAATTGAATAATGAAAGCAGTGCATGATTTAGCGGGAACTTTGATTGTGGAATGTTTGGAGGAAATCATTTATGCAGAAAAAAAATATTTTCTATTAAAAATGTTAAATGTGTGCATCAACAGTGACTGTCATTAAGAATGAATCAACTCTGAATGTTAATCTGTGAATGCATTATAGGAAATCCCTATTTACTCTAAAGTCTGAAACACTTAATTGTTTGTGTAGAATATTGGCTTAACCTTAATTAAAGTAATTACAGTGTAATTTAATTACTTATACTGAAATAGTATGTACTATATTACATATAATGAATAACAAACCCAGTATCATAAGTGATGAAACCACAGTGTGTATATATAGTTTTTTCTGAGGCACCCTTTCATGTTGTTCTTTTTGCATTCTCTGAAAGAAAAGAAAAACGCATAATTTTCTCAGTTTATTTTTTTAAATGAGCTTCTTATGCTTTCAAAGTTTTTAAGTTGCTGGCATTGGGCACAATTGCTGCATAAAGTGAAATCTAAGAGAGAAAAAAGCCTGTGCACAATTGCATTTGATTTTTAAAAATTAGCAAACATAGGAACTATATTTTGTCACTTTTTTCAGGAGAGATGAGTAAAATGTTGATATATCTTTTTAGGTGTATGAATACGACGACTTCTACTTCATGACTGACCCCGAGCAGTTGATTTACAGTCACTGGTCCCAGCGGGAGAAATGGCAGCTCCTGTCCCGACCCCTCAGTCTGGCAGAATTCGAGGATCTCCCTCTGGTCAAGTCCTACTTCTTCAAGTGTGGGATGTACTTCATGTCCCACCAAAAGGGAGTGGTACCCACCCAGAAGGGAAAAATCGCCATCACGGTCGGGTTTGTCAAACCCACTAATTTCACCTACAAGATCGTCTTTGCTGAAAACGGTGAAGAAACCTACAAAGGGCACAAGCTGAAGAGTTACGCCTTGCAGGAGACGTCTTATAATGAAGTCACTTTTATCCTCAGAGCACCAAAGTCGGGGCCCTACTACTTCACCATCTTTGCCCAACTGCTGACGGGGGATATAGGGGTGAAGAATGTCTTTACCGCTTCCGCGGAGTATAAAATCATTGCAGACACCACCGCCTCTGACGCAGTGCCTCTCCCCAACTGTTCCGACAGTAACTGGGGTCCGGGGATTCCAGTGGACCAGCTGGGCCTGGAACCGTCCCAGAAGGATGCCATTATCACCACCACAGATGGCAAAGTCCAGATGGAATTCAAGAAAAACAAACCAGCCTACATTCTCTGTAAACTCCGAAAGGACGGAATGAGAGACGAGGATTTGGAGAGGTGTGTGGCGGACCAGGAGAAGGGAGATAATATCGTGGTGACAGCCAATCTGCCCATGCCCGGAGAATACGGTCTGGAAATTTACGGCAATGATCCAGCCAAAGATGGCGACACCTACACCCACATTTGTCAGTACTTTGTCCACTTTGCCCCACCACAAGACCAGGCTAAGGCCTTTTATCAGGAGGCACCTAAGCGCCACCAGGTACCACCTGCGCAGCAAGCTTACATCACCAATGGCTACTCTCCAGATAACACTGGGGTAAGTCATTATATGAAAAAAAAGAGTTTATCTAGCTTTTGTGGAGCAGATATGATCAAATACCTTTTAGGAATTAATCTGTTTAATTAAAACATTTTAACTACCAGCTTAACTTTACTAACAAAGATCTAATTAAACGATAGTACATATATTCAGAACTGGATGTATTACATGTACCAGAGAAATGGGGTGTCGTAGAATTTGAAAATTTCTGTAAATAGTGTTAAATGTTGTTTATACATCTGTGAACAATATTTTTTCCATTTACATGCAAGCTACTCTTACATGCCATAAATACAGCCATAAACAAGGCAATAAATACAACTAGACACAAGGTAATAGCAAATATAGTAACAGCTGAGTATACAGACTGAATCATTATATGTACACATTTACAATGTATATCATATTCTACAAAGTAACAGACTGAGGTGTATATATGCATATACATTATTATGATAATTATAATTTTCTACAATGTAACACATATGATACATGTAATGATTTATTTTATATAGTTTCTCAGTATTTAAAGGCCTTATCTGTTACATTTATCAAACACAGTATCCAAAGTGACTTCATATTAAAACCCTTCTTTGTTACAATATGATTATAGCTTTCCCTTTTTATACGCCCGTCTTAAGACGGGACGTATTATGTTATAGGCTTCGTGTCCGTCCGTCTGTCCGTCTGTCTGTCTGTCCGTCTGTCTGTTAGCTTTTTCGTTTCCGGCTCATAACTTTAATACTACTAGGCCTAGGATTATCAAACTTTGTCATCTGATGCATCTTGGATAGAAGGTGTGTCGCGCACAAAAAGTAGGTCGCTCTGACCTTTATTTAAGAAGTTATAGCCAAATATGGAAAAATCCTTTCCGGCTCATAACTAGAAAACCATAAGACCTACAATCATCAAACTTGGCCAGTTTATGCATCTTAGGTAGAAGGTGTGTCGCGACCTATTTCAAGGTCACTGTGACCTTTAATTTAAGTGAATTTTTTTAAAAAATGTGTCTTTTTACTATTCATTTACACATCCCAAATAATGTAAGAGTATTGCACTGTTCTTATTAAAAAAGTGTTAAATCAAGAAAATACTTATTTTTTTTAAGCATATACTTGACAGCAATCTATAACAAATATAATGTATGTCAGAGAAATCCTGTCTCTCCCATGAGTGTAATTATCAAGCACTGGTCAAGAAGAATTTTGATAACAGAAAATTGCATGTCAAATTAGAGAGAAATTAATGGGTTTTGAGTGCGAGGAGCTAGCATTGGTGTTATCTATATCCCTTGTGTATTGGGCAAATGGGTAAGCCTGTTTGATTAAAAATAGCTCTTGTTGACTAGCTTAAGTTTTAAAATGAATTTGATGAAAAGTAATGAAAACTAATTTGATATTGCATAATAGACTAATCTGATAGTATGTAATATTATTAATTTAAAAACTAATTTTTTGGGGTAGGGTGGAATCAGCATGTCCATATGAATTACATATTAAAACCTGTCGGACATTAAATCTCAACCAAAAAAAAAAATCTTTGAGTATTTTATTAAATTTATAGTAGATAGTGCAGACCCATTCATCTCTTGGTAGTAATGAGTAGACAAGCATCCAGTTAAAGATTAATTAATGAGTTCAATGTAGGAAGGCTAGCTGTCTCAGTCGCTCTGATTAAGCAGTGACCTTATCTGTACCCTTTGGGGATTAGACAGAAGAACTGCTGGTCAGTTTATAACATGTCATTTGATGGCCAGCCTTTTCTTTTCAAAATTAATTTGGTATAGATTAAGTTGTTAAGACAAATTTGATGATGGGCATTTGACAAGGTCTAACACAACCAGCACAGAAATCTATCAGTGATGTAATATTTATTATAATTGATGCCTACATCACAGGGGATGGATAAATATTTTAAGGAATGGAAAAATCATCGAAATCTTAGAATCAAGGTTGATGTGATTTCCTTGCACCTAAACTGTTCAAGAAAATTGTAATTTTTTGACGGGCGTATCATGCTGTGGCGCGGCACTTTATTAACTTTTCACTTATATTAAAAATAATCATTTTTACGTGTTAATGAACTCAGGAATTTTAAAGCAACTTTATTCAACAGTAATTATTACTAAATGTTATATCTGCCAAGTAAAGAAAAGCTGTGTTCTCTGATGTAATTTTTTTTTTATCCTGCTGCAATTTATGTAGATTTTGATGATATTACACATACCGGTACATTTTGATGATATAACACAGAGATAAGTTTTGTAGCAGGCAGCTGTTTGTACAGTTCAAGGCTAACAATTCAAGGGCAATGTACCAGTTCTGGTTTATATTTTAAAAGTACAGTCAATTCTCGAATTATCGCCATTCGATTCATCGCCATTTTCGCAATACCGCCATGATTTCCTAAGAACGTTTTTCCTGCTATATAAAATTCTCTTTATAACGCCAAATTCGCATACCGCCATCCGCCACCCTGTTTTCAAAACAAACGTCCATTTTTAAGTGTCAATTATCTCGATATACCGCCACAGGTGCATGCGGTCAGTGAAGCGCGGCTAATTGGTTGACGCTTTGTCAAGCATGCAAAGCCAGTCAAGGTACACGCAATTAAATAATTAAATTAGAATTAAATGAACAAAAATTTTTAATATGAACTGTTACAATGATGTCGTTCTGTTGTTTTGTTTAAAAAATCATTTAGTCTTCGCCACGAAAGGGTAGTTGTGAAAGTACGCCGAATACGATATTATTTTGATGATATCTGCTTTGAACAATGCAAAGTTTGCTTAAAAATAATTATACGGTATAAATTGTGAACGTTTCACTAATAATGATGTCATAAACAATAAACAATAAATTTATTCAAGAAACCATTTTACGTACTGTCAGCAATATATCACGACGATCGACCCAGCATGTTTTTTTTTTTCAATATCAGACGTGCAGATTTACATGTACATAGATGCACATGTACTTGTCTTTTTTCATAACTGCACATTTTGTTTTAAAGGAATTGTACATAAAAAATTATTTAAAGTATTTTAAAATTTAGAAATATCTTTTATATACATGTACATGTACTTATAAGAATAGAAACACTTTATGGTATTTCTAAGAACGGTAACTCTACTTCTTGTTTCCTAAAAGATGGGAAATTCAATTCATCGCCAAATTCGTTATACCGCCATGATTTCTAAATTACAAAAGGTGGCGGTTTATCGAGAATTAACTGTATAATATCAAGCAATTACAAGTAAGCTCACTTTCATCGTTAAAATTAAGAAGATATTTTTTGAGGTGCATTTAATATACTATAAGGCATAAAAACTACCAAGTACATACTTATGTACATTACTGTATATAAAGAGAGTTTAAAATTTTTTCAAACATCAAGTGGGCAGGATATCCCCTCAATCTATACACAGGAACAGAGACACAACTGTTAGATATAAATAAGTTTATGGTACTAAAAGGAATGTTAACACTATAGTTTACAAGACGATTTCCTTGTTTACAAAACATATTGTTTCCTTTTTCCCTTTCTTGTAAAATAAAGAAAAAAGTGGAATGTAAGGTAAATGGAGGTTAAGCAGGTAAGAGATTTGGAAAAGTATATGCATGACACACACACTCTCTCTCTCTCTCTCTTTCTCTCTCTCTCTCTCTGTTAAAGTTTGGACATATTTTTTATTTTTATATGTTCAACCAAGTGTACATACTTAACTGACAAATCTGTGCAAATTCAACTATTATTATAATCTAAAAAAATGTGAATGTCTTAAAAAATTCCCCCTATATCGATCCCCCCACCCCGTTTTGATGATGAAACACCTTCCTGATTTACAGGTTAGTGTTACAGGCCAATGATCCTTTTAAGGGAGCACTGCATTTTATAATGCTTTATGATGGTAAAAATTTAATTAAGTATAAAACTTATATTGAAAGTTCAGAAACTCCATTTTTACAAAATTTATGTATTTAAAGTCAAACATTTAAAACAGGTGTTGAGAAACAACAGAATACTTAAAGGATATCCAATTACTTGCTATTCAACTTATATGACACATTGTCTTGCTATTTTTTTTATTGTGTATTTATGACTGTGTTAATAGTTCAGTAAATATTTACTAAAAAATTCACTGACCCATAAAGTATAACATTTCCTTTGAAGATAAAATATCATGTCCAGATTATTTAATGCCATTAAAATATCCTCCACTTTGTTAGGGGATTTTGTGCATTCTGAACAGTTGAAATTCATTGTTGTTTTGTATTTAACCCGGTAGATAGGGTTCAAATCTTTCCTTAGTTTGGGAAATAAAAAGCTTCACAGGACATGAATGGGGTGTGTGTGGCCATTCTTTATTTTAAACTTCAAACCTGTGTAGGAAGATGTGTTTAATGCTAGAGGAAGTTTCTTAATTTGTCATTAGTAAATGGCTGATCAGGTTCCATTTAATTTCCTCTTGCGCTACTGGTTTGTTGAAATTAATTATTTGTGGGATATATGAGATTGATTATGTAGACAGCTAGTACTCAGTAACTGCATGAACATCAGTAAATAATTTGTGGGGAACTTCTATAACTCCTAATAGTGTGGCAATAGCTCTGAATTCTTTTGTTTGTTTATTAAGTATGAAAAAACTGTACATTTAACTAAGTAATAACTAATAATTAAATGATTTTCAATGTTGATGCATGCATTTTTTACATACATGAATATATATATTTCTGTTTTATATTTTCAGTTGAACCAGAACATGGCTAACATGAACATGGGGGGACCAGGGTATGGGGGAGAGATTGACCTTGAGAACCTCCCTCCCCCTCCCCCCGAGCTCCTACAGCAGCAGTACCTGTACGGGACGGTCCCAGACAGCAGGCAGCAGGGGGTGTACAGCCAGTTCGCCCACCCCCAGGGTCAGGCTTCTCACGGCTTTACCCCAGGGACTGGGAACGTGCCCATGCCTCCACCCCAGAAGGCAGGGATAAGCAATATCCCACCCAGCAAGCCAATACAGGTAGGTTTTAGTTGGTAATATGTTATGTTAGTATAAGGAAATGTTTTATGTTAATGAGTTTTAAAATTATTTTGGACCATGCATTGAAGTAAAAACCAGGAAATTTAGTGACCTTTTCATGAAGAAATATAAAACTTGTCTTTAAATTTTCTGTATTAATTAAGAAGTGTTTTGTATATAAAATGTTTCAGTATTCATTCTATAAAAGTATTTCTATGTGTACTATTGTGAGTACATTTCACTCAATGTTATAAAAAGAGAGGTCCATTGTAAAAATAGAATTTATCTTTCTCTCTCTAAAGGTTGAGAAGCGTTCCGTTGGACAGCAGCCTCCGACCGCCCCCTCCACATTTAAACTGGTTCCCGTAAGGACAGAACAAGAGAAGGCTCCCCCACCGGTGGCGCCCTCTACCACCCCAGCCAGCCAGAAACCCAGCCTGGACCAGATCGACCGGCAGGTGCTACACACAGTGGACGATCACGCCATACAGGTAGGGTAATAAATGACTTCTGTATGTAAATTCTACATGGGAGTGTGAATTCATAAATGGACAACTGATCAAGAAGTTTTTAAAAAAATTCCAGCGAAATAGAAATATAAACGAGCAATTTTTTTTTTTTTTTGCAAAGTATGCTTCTCGCAAATTAAGGGATAATGAATTCATTATGTTTTGGAATCTATAGTACATGATGCAGTATTTTAAAATGTTCTGTTCTGTTTATAAACAGGTATCCAAAAGTGAACATCCCAGTTTCAGGGAATTGGTCTGGGATTTGATCTTTTCCAAAGACATTACAAATGAAATAGAAAAAGTCAGGTAGGCTCACCAACTGTCAGACTGAAGTAAAGGTGCTTCTTCCATCAAAATTTATATTATTATTCACAGTGGAAATGCAAAATTATAACAATCTCCTGAAAAGTATGAGCAGACAAATGTAGAATGAGTTCTGCGATATCAGCAAAGCATTGAACAGATTGAATGACTAAGAGGTAGAAAAGAAAAAAAGGCAGCCATTTTGCAAATGGATTGGTTCAGTCTGTACCTCTTCAGGAGAAATAAATACATGTAAACTAGTTAACACATATCTAGATTTCACAGGAAATTTTACTCTAGGTGGAAGATATGTTCATTTATTAACATTATTAATAAGAACCTTTGCTTTAATGGTCGAAATAAAATCTTTTTAGTGGTATTTATATATTGTTTAGAAATTGTTCCTAAAAATAAGTACACCTCATTACCTCATTATGGCTAAGAATAGGCCAATCTTTATCCTTTTAATGGTGTTTTTTCTGTACCAACACTGTATTGGTTTGATATTGCAGAGTCATTTTCCGATGGTTAGCCACAAAGAATCTAAAGGAGATCAACTTTGACAAGGTGGAGAAAGGAAGTCCTGAAGAGGTATTGCTGGGACTCAAAGAGGGCAAAACCACATATGCAATGGTGTTTGATACAATGTGCAAGTAAGTTAAAACACATACGCAAAGGTATTTGATACTTTATGCAAGTAAGTTTAACACTTTTTCACATATGTCATCTCACTTCATTTGAGATGTCTCTATCATAAGAATCCATTTTTACATCAGTAAGATTAACATTTTTCATCCTTCATACTGCATTGTTGAATATAAAATATTTTATAGAATGATGCTCTTAATATGAACAGAGAATTAGAACCATTGTTGGCTGAGAGTAACTTTGAGCTTAATTTTAAAATAAGACTGAGAACTTCTTCATTCTGATTAAATAAATGCAAATAATATTATTTTGTTTTCTAGTTTCGCAGGATTGCACTCCAGAATCATCAGTGGTTATGCTAAAGGGGCCGACTACAAACCAGGCATGAAGTTCACCCCCGGTACGAACCAGCACTCCTGGAACGCGGTGTACATCTACGGTACCTGGTGTCTGGTGGACGCTCACTGGGCTGCCAGGAGAATCATCGGAAAACCCACCTCCCAAGAGGAGTTTCATTACCAGCTGGACGAATACTTCTTCCTCCCCGACCCCCACCAGCTTATTTATACCCACTTCCCAGACGACCCCCAGTGGCAGCTTTTGGAAAGGCCCATCACCCTAGAGGAATTCGAGAACATGCCCCACATGAAACCCCAATTTTTCAAATATGGACTAGAGTTTGTGAGTCACCGTACGGCAGTGATTTATGGACGTGGGGAATTGAATGTCCGATTGAGGTACCCCGCTCACAAGCTGGCTGTGGCCTTCAACTTCACTGTGCAATTCGAGAATGGTGATGAAGAGTACAAAGGGGCGAAACTGAATCGGTTTGGTATGCAGGAGAGCGTTGGGGGCATTGCTTCCTTCCGCCTCAGGCTACCAGTGAAGGGATCTTACATTCTCTACATCTACGCCAAAGAAGACACACCAGAAAATAAAGATAATGTTTACGCTCAAGTCTGTGAATACAAAATTGTCCAAGAAGAGGTTTCAGTACCTGAGCCCCTCCCCTTCCCACCCTGTGCTTACCTTAACTGGGGTCCTGGCACGTCTTTCTACAGGTACGGTCTGGCCACCTACCAGCAAACGGCTCAGATTCTGACAAGGGATGGAAAGGCCGAATTACAGATCCGAATTCCCCGGCAGATGCAGTTCATGGCAAAATTAAAACACAATGATCGTAGTGATGCCGACCTTGAAGGCTATGTGATTCATAGAATTGTTGGAAACACTGTGTATTTTAACATCACTGCTCCAAGTCGTGGTGAATTCGGACTAGAAATTTACGCCAATGACCCAGCAACGGAAGGTTCAACTCTGTACCATGTGGCTCAGTATCTGGTGGAATGTAATGAAGATGTGAAAACCGTTCCTCTACCCAAGCTGCCTGCAGGTTACTTAGGAGCACAACCTAAATTCAATGACTTTGGCCTGAATACATTGAGTCATCATATCCCAGTCATTCACCTTGAAACCAACTCTGTAGAAATTCAGTTTTCAACTGCCCAGGAAATGAGAGTAACGGCCAATCTGATAGAAGTTGAAAGTGACCGAGAGATGCCCGAATTTGTTTTCACCCAGACGAAAGGCTCTGTGGTTAGTTTCCTGGTTAACATGCCAACTGTAGGGTTCTACAAGTTACAACTCTATGCCATCCCCATTAATGACCCCAACCAACAACTACCAGGGGTTTACAATTATCTAATCAACTGCCAGAGGAAAACTAAAGAGGTCTATCCTTTCCCCAAGCAGTACGCTCAGTGGAAGGAAGGATGCTACATGTGGGAACCTCTGGTGGTCCACAAAGATATCGGAAAACCCGTCGTCAACTTCCACGTTCAGATTCCACGGGCCGAGGCCGTTGCCGTGGTGACTGACCAGGAGTGGACCCATCTTCAGTCTCCGCAGTCAGGAATTTGGCAAGGGGAGGTCAATCTGGCACCTTACTACGGTAAAGGAATCAAGTTCACCTTGAATGCCAACTTTGGCGGCGATAAAACTAGTTATGCAACACTGCTTGAATATGCGATTTAGTTAGATATGTGTTAATGAATTATAGAATATTAATTTTTTTTTCCTTGTGATTATTTATGTTAATCAATTTTTTTTTTGCAAGCATAATGATTAGTACACCTGCTTTAACAAATGTGTATGTAATATATTTCTTTCTCAGTTTTTAGAATAGCTTTTGAAATCAATATGCATGTACATGACATTTATGTTTGTGTTGAAATTGATGCCTTAAGTGCAGTTCATGGTTATCAAGTCAAAAAGCTGATATGACTGATTGAAATCTAGAAAATATGATATTGTATTTTTAAACAAATTTACCATTATCATATCTGTGAACCATCACATTTTACACATTTATTGATGATAGATATTACTGCATTATCATTTTATTTTGGGGGATCAATTCTTGTTTTCATTTTCTTGTTGTAGATGTTAAGTTGCATCGTTTATTTCATTTATTATTTTTTTGCTAGGCTGATATCTATTTTGTTAAAAATTTTATAGCTTGTTAAACAAGTGCTTTAATGTATTGTATACATGTAGTATTTTTATTGTTACTGTACTGATCATTGAACCAAGGGACAGAGCAATGTAGGAATCTATTAAAAGTATGAACTTCACACTGAAAATAGAAATCATTTTATTTTAGTTTTTTTAAATTGGAACGCTGTTTAAGAGAGATGTGTTGTGTTGATGTTTAGAATACTTTTATTTTTTGAGCTTGGTAGAAGTCTACAAAATCCGTTCCTTTGTCTTAGTGCAATCACTGTTTTGTATGTATAGCCACAAATTCAGTACATCTTGTTAAAGACCATTCTTCATATGATTCTGGATATCCCACTATTTTTACACTAGTCATTTAGCAAGTTTACCAATTTTGGCATAAAAATATTTGTGAAAGATATTCCCATTTTTACATGTGCATTTATGTGCTGCAGTTTTGCAATTTGTTTTCAATTACTGATCTTTTGTAAATTAACATTTTGATGAATAAAAGTGTGCCTCAATCTATAGCATACTGGAACAATACATCAATTCTTTAGATTTATAGAAATTGCTCTTTAATTATTATTATTAGTACACTGTAGTATTAATTTTGTGATGCCATTACACTTGATTTTTTTTTCAAATTTTTATCTGTATACTGTTTAATTATGCTGAGACCTGGATGTGTTCAAATAATGCTTCCCATCTGGAAACAAAGGTGAATAAGTACTTAAAATCTCAAAAATAAGTAAAGAATTACTTCATACCTTTCAAATCATTAATAATTATTGTAACTTTTTTGATGTACGTATACAACTTGATAGTCATATAGTTATGGCATTATATACACACAAATTTCCTCATATGAAGCAATATACATGTATTAAACATGGCTTTTTTTCATTTCTCTTGATACAACTGTTGTAAAGTTGTTAGTTGATATAAAGTGCTAGGAGAGTTGAATCTTGAACAATCTGTGTCTTTTTATAAAGCTTTATAGAATAGTTAATAAATCTGAAGCACAATAAAGCCAAGCTTATATATAATATTGTGTCTTTGTTATTATTTTTGAAGAGAAGATTGATTGTATGTTGTTTAACGTCCCTCTCGAGAATTGTTCACTCAAATGGAGACACAACCACTTTCTGATGGATAGCTACAAATTTTGTCCTAGACTCGGCACTCAGGGCCATTAAGCAGGGAGGGATCTTTTTCGTGGCAGCACTTTCTGCGACACAGGGCCTCGGTTTATTCGGTCTTATCCAAAGTTCCGGACTCCACATACTAGTATCCCGCAGTGGGATTCGAACCCGCGATGTAAGGATCAACTCCTTACTTTGCAACTCTAGAGCAGACACTCTAACCACTGCGACACACAGATTCTTGAAGAAACTTTAAATTTATATACGGGTAAGTTTGGAAGTTAGTGAATCTGTTATGTTAGACCACTGCATGTATATATTTCTCATGTAGTGTTTATCGAGTCTGTCTACCAATCAATTCCATTCTGCTGTCTGACCATCTGTCACACACTGTGTTTATCTCAATTTCGAAGAATATTTAGGAAATGGCTGTGATTTGAAGATTCTTTCATTAGAAAGGAGATCAAGTTAATTTTGTGGTTCTTGTCAACCAGTTTTTGATTTAACTGGGATTGAAACTATCTCAATTATAACTGTCATACAAAGTCTTCTTTCAATGATATCTAACTAGTCAACTATACTGCATTTGCATTAAAATGATAGCTCATTACCCATTATGAAATACTAGTATGTGTATGACACCCAGGTGTAGGGTCCATTTTCCAGGTTGAAAGAAAGATGCTCAAATATTAAAAAGCTAGGAGAACTTTTAATTTACTTGGCAAACTCTGCATGATGATAATCCTATCAAAACTAGGATTACTGGTGGGACTCGGCCATATGATCAAAAGTCCTTTTAAACTTAACTTTAAATTACATGTACTTGTATTACTGAGTATGAACAGCATTTATGTTTACCACTCCCGAACTAAACCCTCTTGGTGCAATTTTGAAGTTAAAAGCAGAGAACTTTTTTGTCAAAATCTGGGGGGAAAAATGCAAAATTGTCCCCATCTGCAACTATTTTGGAAATATTGTAGAGATAAAAACAATTCATGTAAAGTAGTTTGAAATATTTTTGCAGTTTCTCACAGCCTAGGATATTGATACTGTAATGTTTGTCAAATCGATCCTACTTCTTTGATTGCAGAAATCAGTTCGAAATGGCGAAATACCCTTAACAATTAAAAAAAAAAAGATTGGCGTAATACGGAGAGAAAGTAAGATTTAATATTGGGTATTTCCGTTGTTTCTATGACAATAGACACCATCTAGAATTTTTCGGCTGAACTTGGTGAGTTTCATCCATGTAACTGTGTCGCTCCAACATCGTATGGAATTAAATAAAATAATAACAAAACAAAAAAAAAAATCAAGATATTTCAAAAGTTTACTTTATTTAGAGATTAAGTGCTACATTACATGTAGCACTTAAGTACAGAATTTTGGAAAGAGCTCAAGGATACAAAGGATTTCTGGGAGTGCTCAAAATGGGTGTTTCAATACAGAAAGGAGCCCCCATCCCTGATAACTGACAGGATAGGTGATCCAAGTTAATACCCATTCCTGATCACTGACAGAATGGGTATTTTTGGGGCCGAAAGTTCCGAAAGACGTTGAAAGTTTTGATAATTAATTTTTCCCGCCATGCTAGCTCCAAGATCTGTCTCCGAGATCGAGATTTTGGAAATTCCATACTGAAAGCCGCTTGGTCCGATTCTAAGCGCTAAAAAATATATTCGTTTTTCTTCTTGAAAAATAATTGTCCATAAATTATTTCAACTTTTGTCAAATTATATCCCCAAAGTCTTTTTCTTTTTAAAGATATCAAAATTCAAAAGAGTTGAAAAAATAATTTTTGTTAGGTACATGTTACACAATAAATAATCGTTTTTAGCTCACCTGAGCCGAAGGCTCAAGTGAGCTTTTCTGATCAGAATTTGTCCGTTGTCTGTCGTCGTCGTCGTTGTTGTCGTTAACTTTTCACATTTTCATTTTCTTCTCAAGAACCACTGGGCCAATTTCAACCAAACTTGCCACAAAGTATCCTTGGGTGAAGGGGATTCAAATTTGTTCTAAAGAAAGGCCACGCCCTTTTCCAAGGGGAGATAATCATAAATTAGAGAAAAATTATTGGCATTTTAAAAAAATCTTCTTCTCAAGAACCACTGGGCCAGGAAAGATGAAACTCACGTGGAATCATCCTCAGGTAGTGTAGATTCAAGTTTGTTCAAGTCATGACCCCCGGGGGTAGGGCGAGGCCAAAATGGCCGATCAAAGTTTTACATAGGAATATATAGGAAAAATCTTTAAAAATCTTCTTCTCAAGAACCACTGGGCCAGGAAAGATGAAACTCGTGTGGAATCATCCTCAGGTAGTGTAGATTCAAGTTTGTTCAAGTCATGACCCCCGGGGGTAGGGCGGGGCCAAAATGGCCGATCAAATTTTTACATAAGAATATATAGGAAAAATCTTTAAAAATCTTCTTCTCAAGAACCACTGGGCCAGGAAAGATGAAACTCATGTGGAATCATCCTCAGGTAGTGTAGACTCAAGTTTGTTCAAGTCATGACCCCCGGGGGTCGGGGGGGGGCCAAAATGGCCGATCAAAGTTTTACATAGGAATATATAGGAAAAATCTTTAAAAATCTTCTTCTCAAGAACCATTGAAACAGGAAAGATGAAACTCATGTGAAATTATCCTCAGGTAGTGTAGATTCAAGTTTGTTCAAGTCATGACCACGGGGTAAGGGTGTGGCCAAAATGGCCGACCAAAGTTTTACATAGAAATATATAGAGAAACCTTTTTAAATCTTCTTTTCAAGTACTTCAAAGCCAGGATTAGTTATATTTGTATGGAATCATCCTCAGGTAATGTAGATTCTAGTTCGTTCAAATTATGATCCCCTTGGGGGTTAAAATTCAAGCCCCCCCCCCCAACTTAAGTTAACTTTCAGGTCTGATCTGATATGCGTTTTTTTCTAGCTGATGTGCTCAGGTGAGCGCTGTGGCCCCTGGGCCTCTTGTTTGACATTTGTTGACATTGCGTGAAGTCACCTTCGATAAATTAAATTTATCGCTTACAAACTCGTGAAGAACAAACCCGAGCATTTTTTCCACAACAAAGTGTGCACAGGCAATATTCCAGCCCTTATTACTAAACCCCCTTTTTAAAAAAATCTTTAAAAATATTTTATTTTCCTTTATTCTGTATATATGCATATTAATATAAAAATTACTATGGATTATATTCAATTAATTCCTTGATTTTTAAAAGATATATCATGACTTAGGATTCTAGTAATTGAAAAAAATACTCGGGTTTGAATTCTCTTCATAATTAGATATATCCGATAAAAGTATTTTTTTCAAAGGTGACTTCAAAACACATCTTAACTTCCCGTCAGGAACTGCTGTTTGAGAAGAGTGAAGAATTGCAAGAGCACAAAGAAAGTTAAAAGCCATTTTCTCCAATAGTAGAGTGGTGTTAATGTTCAGATTCTTATATAGGAGGCCGTTCAATTTCTGAATTTTAGAAAACAAAACTGTTGCAAAAAATCGAAAGGTTTACAAGAATAGTAACCATTTTGATAGCCATGTTTCGGTGGGGAACCAGAAAGGAATTTTCTACATGTAAATTCATTTTCTTCATGACAGCGTCCAAAGCCACGCGTCCTGAGATTTTCGGAATAAACAGGAGGTTAATGTTTTGTCACATTAACAGTATTTGCCAGATCTTTCAACCATCGACTTGTTTCATTTTCAAAACTTGACAAAACACCTTTCAGAAACAAGTCCAGGAAATAATAGGATCTGCCATATTCCAGTGTACGAAGGGCCATATTTATGATATGTTCGACCAAAGACTTCCTTGGTTAGAGTTAATGAAATAAAATTTGAGTATGTTGTTGTGTCATAGGTTAGACTCAAGGCCATGTCTTTTGAAGAAAAAATAGAAAAAAGGTCTTTTTATAAGGTCTTATCCACTCATAAACTCTGTATGTTTCTGCTATCAAATTTTCTTCCTGTAACTAAGTGGGTGTAACACACAGCAAAAATCAGATAAGATTCAGAGGTGCATATATATCACTAATTGATTTAACTTTTAAAAAAGATTACAAACTATTTTCTGCTTCATATCGAATCAAAAGTGTTCGTTATGTAAAGGAAGAAATACAATGATTCGTAACTTTTTTTTTATATGTGCGCGTTGTTAGCGGGTACTAAACGTTTTTAAAAAATAAAGTGAATAAATAGATACTAGTAGGTCCGTACTTTCAAAATTTTCTGTCAATCTGATAATTTTTTTATTTTAAGGACAGATGATACAAACAAATGTTTTCTTTGAAAAAGATTTTATATCATGTCACAAGTTTAGAAATGTGGATGGTTCTTAGAATTTTTTCTCCTAAGAACTAGAATATGAAAAAGACTTGGGAAATATTAGTAATATTTCAATGAAAAAACGAATATAAAGAAATCACATTCAGTAAAGGTTTACAGGTGAAAATAAATTTCAGAATATGTTATTCTGGCGTTAAAAGTGTAATATAAACCTTAGAAAAATATACCAAGCCAGGTGAATTTTAAGAGGAAGATCGAAATTACAAAAAACTGGCAATATCACATTGGCTGATTTTAACCATTTAGCTTTTCCTAATAAAATTCACCTGGCTCGGTATATTTTTCTTAAGTTTATTTTACACTTTTAGCGCCATGAAAACATATTCTATAATTTATTTTCACCTGTAAACCTTTACTGAAAGTGATTTGTCTATATCTGTGTTTTCATTGAAATATTACTTATATTTACCAAATCTTTTTTCATATTCCAGTTCTTCGGAAAAAAAAATCTAAGAACCATCCACTTTTCTAAACTTGTGACATGACATTTAATCTTTTTCTAAGAAAAAAATTGTTTGTATCATCTGTCCTTAATATCTTGAATAAGTCATAACTAACTTAAACACCCATAAAAAACATCTTTGCAAGTTAATTTTTATACATGTCTCAGTGTACATACATCTAAAAATTCAACAGCCAAAATTGAAAATAAAGAAGTGTTATATTATATACGAGTATTTACCAAATCACATAAAATCTATCATGTTAAAACTTCTGAAAATCAAAAATATTTATTTGTCAAAAGAACTTTTTTGAGATCTTTTTAATGTGTGATGCTAGATGGTGACTTCCTTGGCGTGTTACCAATCCATCCCCAATTCCTCTGTCTTATTTGTACGTCAATTGGTTCCTGTCCAGCTCTCTTCCATAGTCCTCTCAGGTCATCGGATGTTGAAGATGCGCGTGAGACAAGTGTTGTAAAATCTCTGGATCTTCTGCAGGGTTACTTTGGTCAACCTTCACGTCTGTACCATGGATACATTAACACGGACTTTGCATTGGAGTTCAGGATCCTCAGTTTGGTGGTAATACGGATGTTCTTTGAGGCCGAGATATTCTTTAAAATGGTAAATGCAGTTCTTACCTTGCCAATTCTTGACTTGATGTCACAGTCTGATAGGTGCCGTCCTGTCTGTCCAAACAACCCCTTCATGCGCGGATTAGAGGGGGGGTCGGGGGGGTCAGGACCCCCCCTGAAATTTACCAGGTTAAAAAATATATATACTGAAACAAGAAAAAAGTTACCATGGACCCCTCCTGGAAAACGCTGACCCCCTGGTAAACGCGACTATGTGTGAAATCGGTATGAAAAGTGAAAGATTTGAGGCAATAGAAGTCACCAATAATCCCCCCCCCCCCCCCCCCACGAAATAGGTTTTTGACGTTTGGGCGAGTTTGGTTTTTTTTCTTTTCTTTTCTTTTCAAGAAATTTCTGGGATTGGACTGGGTTGGACCCCCCCTGGAAAAAATTTCTGGATCCGCGCCTGCCCTTCTTTGATGGGCTCTCCACCAATTAACTGTGACTGGTATTTTCGACAGCGATGTTTATCTTGATCAACTCTGTTTTCTTCCTCAATTGATATTGAGTCATGTCTTGTTGTTTTATCCTGCAACTGACTGTGGTTGTTTGAAAGGAGAGCCAGGTCATCGGTAAAATCAAGATCGTCGAGTTGCGTCAGGAGTGTCCACTGTATACCATTGTTCCTGCCTGATGTGGTAGTCCTCATGATCCAATCAATGATAAAAAAATGGTGACAGTAAGCATTCTTGTCGAACACCTGTCTTGACCTCGAAACTATCAGACATCTTGCCAGCAAGGGCAATCCGGCATATAATACGCGTGTCGCTGTATTATTATATAAATGGTCTCTGTTTTGGAGGGTAACAGTTGAAATTGACAAACCTCGGAAAACCATGGTCAACCTCCGCTGACGCGTCGGTTGACAATGGTTTTCCGAGGGGTGTCAATTTCAACTGTTACCCTCCAAAACAGGCACTATTTATTTTATTATAATACTGAATGTCTTTTTGATTTAGGATGTCAGAAAAAAAATCGTCGATCGCCTTTTTGTTCACGTTTAGAAAGCTTTCAAACTCCCTGCTACTTCGAAAAAGATTTACTGAACTCTTTATTGTTTATTTGATACTCTACGAGTCCTTTATCATCTAAAATTTCGTTATTTCTGCACTCACAAGCATGTTTCGTCTGTCATTTGTTGTTTTCAAGTAAGCTACATCGGACGCAAGCTTTCTTTGACGTCAAGTTCAAACGCACAACTGACGTTTTGAGAATTCTACGGTGAACCGTACGCGCATAACTTCCACGCATATAACATTACCGTTGTGTTACCCGTCTAAACCGATCAGATTTTTAGTATTTAACATGAAAGTATAATAAAAAAGAATATTACACTGTTTTATAAACATGAGCTTAAACACAGATGGTATACAAATTGTTTTATTATACTTTCATGTTAAATACTAAAATCTGATTGGTTTAGACGCAGTTAACAATCCGTTCGATTACCCTGAGCCTTAGCAACACACGTGACAACGGGTAACACAACGGTAATGCCACATGCGTGGAAATTATGCGCATACGGTTCACCGTAGAATTCTCAAAACGTCAGTTGCGCGTTTGAAAGAACCGGAATTAACTTGATGTCAATAAAAGCTTGCGTCCGATAAAGCTTACTTGAAAACAACAAACGACAGACGATACATGTTAAGGTCGGATTAAGGTCGTCAGCAAAAAAAAAAAAACCGTCGATCGTCTTTACGTTCATGTATAGAAAGATTTCACACTCACCGGTTCTCTAATCTCCTTATTGTTTGTTTGATACTCGAATTAGAGTCATTTATCATATAAAGCTTCGTTATTTCTGGCTCGCAAGCATGTTTCCTACACTCGCAAGCATGTATCGTCCGATATCGCTATTTGCAATGGCGTGAAGTCACCTTTGAAAAATTAAATTTATCGCTTATATCTCATTCTGAAGAACAAACCCGATCATTTTTTTTTTTACAACAAAGTACTTACACCTGCACTCGGACAATATTTAATCCTTTACTACTATACTTCCTTTTGTAAAAATCGTTAAAAATGAATATAATTCTCATCTATTTTTATGACGAAATGCAACTTTTTTTGTAAAACGGAAGCCAACATAATTTTAAACAAGCCATGTATCAAATGCACGCTGTTGCTTTTTTTATTATATGAATTCAATAGCACGCCCTAAATTATATTAAGTCTTCAAACTAAGAAGCTTTCATATAATTTTTCATCTCATAAAAAAATCAGCGCAAGTCTGATGCAAAAATGCCCGAACATGCTAAGAAAAGGTATGCATTCTAGCCGTATGTTTAGGGAACTGAAAAAAGCTAAATAAACGTTAATCAGTGATTATCTCTTAAACGAGATGTGCGCGAGACATTTAAGCAGTTTTGAGGGAGGGGTCGTCAGTTTTATTGGGTTTTAATTGAAGCTAGAATACTAATTATTAAGAAGCCTTTGCACCCCCACACTTTTTTGGAAGGGGGGGGGGGTCTTTCCAAATCAAATGCGGTTATAAAAATAAAAAAAGGAAAGAGACAGTGAAATTTATCATAGTAAACTAATTGTTCAAATTTTGAAGTATTTCCATATCAAAATATTTTATAATATAATGAATTAATATCGGTTACGATGAACTTGGATGTTGTAAATATGATTATCTAGGAACCATGTGACTTCACGCCATTGTTTGTTTATATGATTATCTAGGGTGACTTCACGACATTGGTGACTTCACGACATTGCACATTTATATGATTATCTAGCAAGGTGACTTCACGCCATTGCATGTTTATATGATTATCTAGGTGGGTGACTTCACGCCA
Organism: Saccostrea cuccullata; assembly: GCF_032062105.1. Lineage (NCBI taxonomy): Eukaryota > Metazoa > Mollusca > Bivalvia > Ostreida > Ostreidae > Saccostrea > Saccostrea cuccullata. The sequence goes on along the minus strand of NW_026927022.1, from coordinate 197,241 downwards.
TTGCACGTTTATATGATTATCTAGCAAGGTGACTTCACGCCATTGCACGTTTATATGATTATCTAGCAAGGTGACTTCACGCCATTGCACATTTATAAGACTATCTAGGAAGGTGACTTCACGCCATTGCACATTTATAAGACTATCTAGCAAGGTCACTTCACGCCATTGCACATTGCAGGGTGACTTCACGCCATCGCATGTTTATATGATTATCTAGGAGGGTGACTTCACGCCATTGCACATTTATATGATTATTTAGGAGGGTGATTTCACGCCATTGCACATTTATATGATTATCTAGCAGGGTGACTTCACGCCATTGCACATTTATATTATTATCTAGCAAGGTGACATCACGACATTGCACGTTTATATGATTATCTAGCAAGGTGACTTCACGCCATTGCACATTTATGTAATTATCTAGGAGGGTGACTTCACGCCATTGCACATTTATATGATTATCTAGGAGGGTGACTTCACGCCATTGCACATTTATATGATTATCTAGCAAGGTGACTTCACGCCATTGCATGTTTATATGATTATCTAGGAAGGTGACTTCACGCCATTGCACATTTATATGATTATCTAGCAAGGTGACTTCACGACATTGCACATTTATATGATTATCTAGGAGGGTGACTTCACGACATTGCACATTTATATGATTATCTAGCAAGGTGACTTCACGCCATTGCACATTTATATGATTATCTAGGAGGGTGACTTCACGCCATTGCATGTTTATATGATTATCTAGGAGGGTGACTTCACGCCATTGCACATTTATATGATTATCTAGCAAGGTGACTTCACGCCATTGCACATTTATATGATTATCTAGGAGGGTGACTTCACGACATTGCACATTTATATGATTATCTAGCAAGATGATTTCACGTCATTGCAGTTTATATGATTCTCTAGAAGGAAGACTTCACGCCATTGCACGTTTATATGATTATCTCGGAGGGTCACTTCACGATAGTGCACGTTTATATGATTATCTGACTTCATGCCATTGCAAATTTCTATATGAATATATAGGAGTGGTGACTTCACGCATTGCACGTTTATATGATTAATAGTTCTTCTTGAAAATGGTCAAGGGAAACCTATGCACATTTATATGATTATCTAACACCAGTGACTTCACGACATTGCATGTTTATATGATTATCAAATCATTTGACTTCACGCCATTGCACGTTTATATGATTATCTAGCAGGTGACTTCACGCCATTGCATTTTATATGATTATCAATATGTGACTTATAATTGCATCAATTATATATATCATGTAATGACTTCACGAGATTGCACATTTATATGATTATCTAGATGAGTTCACATTGCACTTTATATGATTATATATGTCAAGGTGACTTCACGCCATTGCAATATATAGATTATCTACATGACTTCACGCCATTGCACATTTATATGATTATCTGACTTTGTGTCATTGCACGTTTATATGAGCCAGAGGGACTTCACGAATTGCACATTTATATGATTATCTAGGTCTGTGACTTCACAGGATGTTTATATGTTATCTAGAATGTGGAATGATGTGCATGTATTAATATGATTACATACTTAGTAATATTAAATACAGCATGCATTATTATATGTTATTAGAGAAAAACATAAATAATCATGCATTGACTTCTTACATACAGGTACATGGTCTATTGTCTCATATGATTTGGGTTTGTTTCTACTTCTATTTCAATGCACTCGATCCGTAATTTGAAAATAATCTAATTACATGTATTTGTAAATTAAGTTAAAGACATCACCTTGTATTTCCTACAAATACACATCGACCATTGCTTCAAAACATTTTAATTAAACAAAACTTTACATGGCCTGGATAATGAGTATCTGAAAGACAATCTTCCATTGTGTTCATGTTCTTATTCACCCTATAACTATAGTTCCCCTGGACACTTAATTACATGTGACGTAAGTATAGGGCTGGGCAAAAATATCGATATTTCGGTATATTGCAATACAAGGACAAAAAATATCGTATTGCAATAATTATTGTAATATCGATATACCGGCAATATGCTGTGACTAAGGACTTTTATTATTGAATATTAAAAAAATGTAAGAAAGGTATGTTATGAAGAGAAACAGTACGACAATAGCTTTTTTATGGGCGTATTTCAGAGCATAACATAAAAAAATTATCAACAAGATTTTTTTTCTTTTGGTTACTTATCATAGTTATGTACATTCTACATATAAATTTAACTTAATATTATGAGAAAATGCCATTTTATTTTCCTTGAAAATATTGCAATACTTATCGCAATACAGTTAAAAATATCGCAATACAAAATCTCATGCCAATACCCAGCCCTATGTAAGTATAATTAATACTGAGGACCTTAGATCACTTATTTTAAAATTTACTTTTGGGAACCTCGATCCTTCAACTGGCGTGGAAATTTCATAAATATGGATTCCGTTGAGGATTACGCCAGGCGATGGGCAAGATATGAAAAAGAAGACTTTGACATTTTGTCAGAATGAATTCAATATCACATCCATGATAAAATCGCGTATTTAAAGATTGGGGGCAATATGAAATCCATCTATCCTCCTGTATTCAATAATCTAGAAGTGAAAAAAAAAAACTAGACAGACAACATGATCAGTGCGTACTAATCCCTGCTGACAAAGCATTGTCTTTGTTTGTTAGGCTCATTATATATTATATTTTAGAAGATGATTGATTGATTGATTGATTGTTTATTGTTTAACGTCCCTCTCGAGAATTTTTCACTCATATGGAGATGCCACCATTTGCCGGTGGAAAGCAGCAAATTTTGTCCTATACTCGGCACTCAGGGCCATTGAGCAGGGAGGAATCTTTTTCGTGCCAGCACGTACTGCGACACGGGACCTCGGTTTATACGGTCTCATCCAAAGGACCGGTCTCCACGTCCTACAGTGGGATTCGAACCCGCGACGTAAGGATCAACTCCTTACTTCGCGACTCTAGAGCAGACGCTCTAACCACTGCGCCACGCGGGCAACCTATTTTACAAATTCTTCTAAAATAGGTCGTCCGCGTGGCGCAGCGGTCGCCCGCGTGGCGCAGTGGTTAGAGCGTCTGTAATTCAACTCATAGTTTACTTTCTAAGGAGGAAATTCTTCAAAATCACATGTCAGTTTAAAATTTTGAATATTTCTAATATCACAAAGAACCGACTGATTTTGAACTACTATATATGTATTGGATTTCAAAACTTCATAAGAATCCTTACAAACAAAGATACATAGCAGGTTTCAGTAAATATTCAAACAAGTCTCTTTCTTTACTTCTCACTAAGATATTGACAGTAGTGAAGGAGAAACTTCAAGAGAACTGTGCAACAATATATTCAAGACGTGGTGTAAATCACATGTGGATACTCAAAAATTCCAAGGAACTTTTTGACAATTTGAAATCACAAAATTTTACCAAAATCAACAGATTAAAAACTTACGACTTTTCAACTTTATACACAACCATTCACCACGATAAATTAAAGTCCAGGCTATCATTGATAGCTACTTTTTCAATAACAAGAGGCCCAAGGGCCTTGAATCGCTCTTCTGATAAACTGTACAATCTATCACTTCTATTTGAAGCCTCCAACTCTAAGTATCATAAGACCCAAAAAGCATTAACTGACAAAGTTTGATAATATTTAGCCAATTAAAACTGAAGATTATTTATAATATGAATATTTTCTGAGAAAACATGTGTTCAAATGACTTTAAAAAAAATTAATTTCTGTCTGGTGACCTAAATTTTTAAATTGAAATTTTCTGAGGCCTCCATAGAGACACTTTCTGAAAGACTTGAGATTCTAAGTCAATAAGTACTTGAGATATTCAAAGCAACTGTGACCTACTTTTTGGTCGACATTTTCCAAAATTTCTAAACTGACAAAGTTTGAATTCTAACCGAATATTTTTAAACTAAAATAAATGTATTGGTCACAGACCTACTTCTTTCTCCGAATCCTTACAAACTAAAGATACATAGCAGGTTTTAAATATTCAAACAAGTCACCTACTTTTTTACAAAGATATTGAAGTAGTGAAGGAGAAACTTCAAGAGAACTGTGCAACAATATATTCAAGAAGTGGTGTAAATCACATGTGGATAGTCAAAAATTCCAAGGAACTTTTTGACAATTTGAAACCAGAAAATTAAACCAAAATTAACAGCTTAAAAACTTACGACTTTTCAACTTTATATCAAAAAAATCCAGGCTATCATTGATAGCCCTACTTTTTCAATAACAAGAGGCCCAAAACCCTTGATGCTCCATAAATTGACAAAGTTTTATGATTCTAAGCCACTAAGTACCTAAATATCATTAAGACCCAAAAAATAGCATCAACTGACAAAGTTTGATAATTTTTAGCTAGTTAAGACTGAAGATTATTTATAAATGAAATACTAAAGATACCTAAAGGTCTGACCTATTTTTGATGATTTGACTAAGCCTCCAATAAATGCAGTACCTGAGATACTTAAATATAGCCATAAAATGTCAAAATAGCTAACGGTGACCTACTTTTTGGTCGACAATCTCCAAAAACTCAAGATGCATTAACTGACAAAGTTTGATGATTCTAAGCCAATAAGTACCAGAGATACTTATATATAGCCATAAAATGTCAAAAGTAGGTCACATGACCTACTTTTTGGTTCAACAATTCTCCGAAATTCCCAAGATGCATAACTGACAAAGTTTGATGATCATAGGCCTTAAAGTTTCCAAATGCCACAAATCAATTTGAAAACAGAAGCCTGCAAAATATTCAAAAGTAGGTCACCGTGACCACTTTTTAGTCACATGATATGAAAACCCAAATGCATCAACTTGCAAGTTTGATGATCCTAAGTCATTACCTAGTAAGCAAAATATCAACCTTTTTATTAAGGTGTAAATTTTGGTCAACTTTGAAGTTTGATTGATTCTAAGCCAATATGTACCTGAGATAATTAAATATAGCCAAAAATTAATTTTCAACATACCTATTTTGTATGTAAGTTCCGAAAATCAAGATGCATGGTGACAAAGTTTGATGATTCAGAAGAGTTTTAAGTACCAGAGATACTTTTGGTTTTATTTTCCTGATATCTCCCCTTATTTAAGGTCATGGTCAACCTAGTTTTATATAAAATTTAGCCCTTGGGCCAAGATGCATAACAAATTTGACAATGATTGGTATAAAGTTTGCAACCTTTCTGGAGAAAATTTTTATGTGTCCAAAATATGCCTACAAATTTAATGGCCCATGATTTTGGCTCAAAAATTTTAATTTGACGCACACCGCACAAATGGCCATACAAAAATTTGGCTCAGAAAAGTTAAAAATGGAACTCGTAAATTTACTTACCTGGATATTGGTCATTTACAAGTACTCTAGAGTTGACATCAAAAAGATACTTGAGTTTCTGATTGAAAATATCTATGTGGTTTTTGGAGACCAGGTCCTCTAACAATCTATTGGAATTCCAATGGGTACCAACTGTGCTCCGTTATAAGCAGAACTATTTTTGTATTCATATAAAGCAGAATTTGTACAAAATCTTATGTGTGAATAGAAGAAAACACTTGCTGTGGCCTTCAAATCGACATTTAAATATATTGACGACGTATTGTCAATTAACAGTTGTAATTTCCATTCTTATGTCGATACGATATATCCTAGTGAGCTCGAGATAAAAGTTACTACAGAGTCTGACACATCTGTTTTATACTTCGATATTGTACTTGAAAAAGACTTAATGCTAATCTAAAAACCAAACTCTATGATAAACGTGATGACTTTAACTTTTCTATCGTAAACTTCCCTTACTTATGCAGCAATATACCTTCATCACCTGCATACACAGTATATATATCTCAGTTGATTCGATATGCAAATGCATACTCTACGTATGAACACTTTCTAAAACGAGGTAAATTGTTGACAAACAAGTTGATGAAACAAGAATATCAGCAGTCTCCTTTTAGGAGGCTGGGGGTCAACAAATTAACCACAAATTAAACACCACATTTAACTTTTTTTTTAGATACGGTATCTTAAGATGTCAACTATCATTTGGCAAAGAAAAAATTCATACATTTTAGTTTAAAAATTTGATCATTTTTGTATATCTTTATATGGAGCTCTTCTTTTAAAGGAGATCAAAATAGTCTGAAAATGGCTACCACCCCCAGTCTCTTTAAAGTCATACCAGTAATTATAAACGTAAGTTCCATGGTCACCCTCCTAGCAATGGCGTTGTCACCAAATATATAAACAATTTACCATTGAGTAATCATATAAACTGATTGTGGTTTTTTTTACTTATTGTTAGTCCATTATTTCCAGTTCTACACTGAATTGATGACGGTTTTCTCCATTATTCCACGATCACGGCAATAAACACTCGGCGGGTGTGACCTGTTAGCAGGGGATGCTCACTCCAAGTTGGCAACAAATCCAACCTCTGATGTTTTGGAGGTCCGCGTTTCCTCTGCTCCTGTTGTGTCATGAACATTTGATCTTGAATAGTTCGTTGGCTCCATATGTTACACTTATATATTCATATAAACATGCAATGGCGTGAAGTCACCCTCCTAGATAATCATATAAACGTGCAATGGCGTGAAGTCACCCTCCTAGATAATCATATAAACATGCAATGGCGTGAAGTCACCCTCCTAGATAATCATATAAACATGCAATGGCGTGAAGTCACCCTCCTAGATAATCATATAAACATGCAATGGCGTGAAGTCACCCTCCTAGATAATCATATAAACATGCAATGGCGTGAAGTCACCCTCCTAGATAATCATATAAACATGCAATGGCGTGAAGTCACCCTCCTAGATAATCATATAAACATGCAATGGCGTGAAGTCACCTTCCTAGATAATCATATAAACGTGCAATGGCGTGAAGTCACCCTGCTAGATAATCATATAAACGTGCAATGGCGTGAAGTCACCCTGCTAGATAATCATATAAACATGCAATGGCGTGAAGTCACCCTCCTAGATAATCATATAAACATGCAATGGCGTGAAGTCACCCTCCTAGATAATCATATAAACATGCAATGGCGTGAAGTCACCTTGCTAGATAATCATATAAACGTGCAATGGCGTGAAGTCACCCTCCTAGATAATCATATAAACGTGCAATGGCGTGAAGTCACCCTCCTAGATAATCATATAAACGTGCAATGGCGTGAAGTCACCCTCCTAGATAATCATATAAACATGCAATGGCGTGAAGTCACCCTCCTAGATAATCATATAAACGTGCAATGGCGTGAAGTCACCCTCCTAGATAATCATATAAACGTGCAATGGCGTGAAGTCACCCTCCTAGATAATCATATAAACGTGCAATGGCGTGAAGTCACCCTCCTAGATAATCATATAAACATGCAATGGCGTGAAGTCACCCTCCTAGATAATCATATAAACGTGCAATGGCGTGAAGTCACCCTCCTAGATAATCATATAAACATGCAATGGCGTGAAGTCACCCTCCTAGATAATCATATAAACATGCAATGGCGTGAAGTCACCCTCCTAGATAATCATATAAACATGCAATGGCGTGAAGTCACCCTCCTAGATAATCATATAAACATGCAATGGCGTGAAGTCACCCTCCTAGATAATCATATAAACATGCAATGTCGTGAAGTCACCCTCCTAGATAATCATATAAACATGCAATGGCGTGAAGTCACCCTCCTAGATAATCATATAAACATGCAATGGCGTGAAGTCACCCTACTAGATAATCATATAAACGTGCAATGGCGTGAAGTCACCTTGCTTCAATGATAATCATATAAATGTGCAATGGCGTGAAGTCACCCTCCTAGATAATCATATAAACATGCAATGGCGTGAAGTCACCTCTCTAGAAAATCCTAGAAAAGTCACCTAGATAATCATATAAACATGCAATGGCGTGAAGTCACCCTCCTAGATAATCATATAAACGTGCAATGGCGTGAAGTCACCTTGCTAGATAATCATATAAACGTGCAATGGCGTGAAGTCACCCTCCTAGATAATCATATAAACATGCAATGGCGTGAAGTCACCCTCCTAGATAATCATATAAACGTGCAATGGCGTGAAGTCACCTTGCTTCAATGATAATCATATAAATGTGCAATGGCGTGAAGTCACCCTCCTAGATAATCATATAAACATGCAATGGCGTGAAGTCACCCTCCTAGATAATCATATAAACGTGCAATGGCGTGAAGTCACCCTCCTAGATAATCATATAAACATGCAATGGCGTGAAGTCACCCTCCTAGATAATCATATAAACATGCAATGGCGTGAAGTCACCCTCCTAGATAATCATATAAACATGCAATGGCGTGAAGTCACCCTGCTAGATAATCATATAAACGTGCAATGGCGTGAAGTCACCCTCCTAGATAATCATATAAACATGCAATGGCGTGAAGTCACCCTCCTAGATAATCATATAAACATGCAATGGCGTGAAGTCACCCTCCTAGATAATCATATAAACATGCAATGGCGTGAAGTCACCTTGCTAGATAATCATATAAACATGCAATGGCGTGAAGTCACCCTCCTAGATAATCATATAAACATGCAATGGCGTGAAGTCACCCTCCTAGATAATCATATAAACATGCAATGGCGTGAAGTCACCTTGCTAGATAATCATATAAATGTGCAATGGCGTGAAGTCACCCTCCTAGATAATCATATAAACATGCAATGGCGTGAAGTCACCCTCCTAGATAATCATATAAACGTGCAATGGCGTGAAGTCACCTTGCTAGATAATCATATAAACATGCAATGGCGTGAAGTCACCCTCCTAGATAATCATATAAACATGCAATGGCGTGAAGTCACCTTGCTAGATAATCATATAAACGTGCAATGGCGTGAAGTCACCTTCCTAGATAATCATATAAACGTGCAATGGCGTGAAGTCACCCTCCTAGATAATCATATAAACATGCAATGGCGTGAAGTCACCCTCCTAGATAATCATATAAACATGCAATGGCGTGAAGTCACCCTCCTAGATAATCATATAAACATGCAATGGCGTGAAGTCACCCTCCTAGATAATCATATAAACGTGCAATGGCGTGAAGTCACCTTCCTAGATAATCATATAAACATGCAATGGCGTGAAGTCACCCTCCTAGATAATCATATAAACATGCAATGGCGTGAAGTCACCCTCCTAGATAATCATATAAACATGCAATGGCGTGAAGTCACCCTCCTAGATAATCATATAAACATGCAATGGCGTGAAGTCACCCTCCTAGATAATTATATAATGATGCACTGGCGTGAAGTCACCCTCCTAGATAATCATATAAACGTGCAATGGTGTGAATTCACCCTCCTAGATAATCATAGAAACATGCAATGGCGTGAAGTCACCCTCCTAGATAATCATATAAACATGCAATGGCGTGAAGTCACCCTCCTAGATAATCATATAAACATGCAATGGCGTGAAGTCACCCTCCTAGATAATCATATAAACGTGCAATGGCGTGAAGTCACCCTCCTAGATAATCATATAAACGTGCAATGGCGTGAAGTCACCCTCCTAGATAATCATATAAACATGCAATGGCGTGAAGTCACCCTCCTAGATAATCATATAAACATGCAATGGCGTGAAGTCACCTTGCTAGATAATCATATAAACGTGCAATGGCGTGAAGTCACCCTCCTAGATAATCATATAAATGTGCAATGGCGAGAAGTCACCCTCCTAGATAATCATATAAACATGCAATGGCGTGAAGTCACCCTAGATAATCATATAAACATGCTAGATAATCATATAAACATGCAATGGCGTGAAGTCACCCTCCTAGATAATCATATAAATATGCAATGGCGTGAAGTCACCCTGCAAGATAAAAAAAAAACGTTAAATCTTCATATAAACATGCAATGGCGTGAAGTCACCTTGCTAGATAATCATATACCAACTTAACACAGGATATATTATGACTTAGGCAACTAGTTATGGGGAAAAAAAATCTCGGGTTTGTTATTCATAATTAGATATAACCGATAAATTTAATTTTTTCAAAGGTGACTTCACGACATTGCGAATAGCGAGATCCACGACCTTAATCAATAAGACATTCAGTATAATAAAATAAATGGTGCCTGTTTTGGAGGGTAACATTTGAAATTGACACCCCTCGGAAAACCATTGTCAACCTCCGCTGACGCGTCGGTTGACATTGGTTTTCCTTGGGGTGTCAATTTCAAATGTTACCCTCCAAAACAGGCACCATTTATATACATGTAATGAAATATCTTAAGAATGACTACTGTTTATGCAAGTAAAATGAATAACTTTCATTGCACAGATTTTGATCCCCCCCTTTTTTTTAAATCTATGCAAAAAATATTCCTGTAAGCATATTCGCACCAATCCTTAGCAATTAAGTTGAGCTCCTCTCTCGAGCTCCCTTTCAAATATATCCACTTCGAATTCTCTAAAGAAGACAAGAAAATAAAAGTTTGGTTCTATGTGACATAAATGAAATGATCCTAATTCATTTCATACAGTGTACATCATATACATTTCTGTATGGATACACATGTATGCCATTGGAAGAATGTATCAAAGACTTATCTGCACTTTACTGTATGTAGCTAGATAATTGGATGCAGTACTTTTCGACACGGTTTCTTGAAATTGTAACAAAAAGCCAGGTTTAATGGATATTTATTCTGCATACATGTCAAATGAATGTTTTCAGGTGTTAACATTGTAAAAAAAAATTTAAAAAGTTGTGCAAAAATATTTGAAAATTATTGCATAATTCAGCAGAAAATTGTTCATGCATATGTCTTTGAACCATTTTCATGCTATTTTATGATGTACAGATTGGTCTTAATGGTGATTTTTGCTTTTCCTTTCAACACGTCAGTAACAGTACACACTTGCGTCCTCGTCGTGTCCACAGTTGTGCTGTCCAAATGGAAGCTTTGAACATTCCATTAGTGAGGACTCAGTTCCGGTACATTGAACGTCATCAAGCCATATTTGTCCAGTTCCTTTGCCGTATAAGCCTGTCCAGTGTGCTATTCCACCACTGAAATAAAAAATACACAAGAAACATATTTTGACGCAAGCGTCAAAAATCGGCCGCAAACCAATTTATTGTTCCATTGATAAAGTAATTAAAAAATGAAATTTGCGTGACCTGTCTTTCAAATTTCTTATATTTATCTATTAAAATATCCTCGTGACATGAAACACTTGCATGCGGCATTGCCGATTTTCTTCATGCATAATGCATGTACAATATTATATGTATAAGCAAACGGTCCATAGACCTCGGTACTTAAATTGTAAACGAACCGCTCTGGTGGAAGTTTAATATTTAAGTTGTTTTTACATAAAAGTACAGAACTAAAATTTAAACTAAGCTATAGTTTTACTTTAATGAAAACGCAACAAATATGAAATATGTGGGGCTCCTCGCTCTTTCTTAGAGGATATTAACTTCCCCCAACTCCCTCTAGATCCACCACTACATTTCTTCTCTTTCATTGTTTTGTGGCAGGAAAATGCATGGCACATTGTAAAACGCGCTTTATCCTAGTCTCTTGGACCAAAATGTTGCAAGATTCTGTGCTTTTAAGAAATAAATATTTCATCAAATTTTTGAAAAATTTCCATAGAAAATGTATAAATATACACGTCATTTCAAAATAAATACAATAAATCCCGTATAGGCTGTTTAAAAAGAGAAAGTAAAATTGTTGATTTACAACGCGGTCTTTGTTTTAGTCTATGCCTACATATAACTTCGCCGCACTTCATTCATGTCGGAGTATGTCAATCAGGATTGGATGAAACACTTACCCCCTTTATTTATATGATTTTAATTTTATGATTATTGTGCTTTTTGTTAAACATTTAAAAATATCTTTGTTTAATATTCTATAATATGAACGTTAAATATTTTTGTTTAAATTGTTCTAACTCCGCAGAAACGCACGTCGACTTCAAACTTTCATATAAAGTAACCGACCGCCTCCTGGCGGCCGGTAATAATGTACTTTTAGCATCAAAATTATAAAGCCTGTTTTACAAAAGATCTTAAAACAAAGACAAAAGACTTGAGCTTAAGGATGACCTGTACTCAGGTTTCAGAGGACAAAAAAGGAAAATACAAATATAAAATCAGATACAGAATAGTTAACCTGATATTGTGCATTATTTAAAAATGATCTATCGCAAACTTACGTGATGCTTTTATATTCTATAATTAGTAAATTTTCCTGAATAAAGATTATAGTGTCATCAGATGCCCAAAGAAAAAAAATCAGCATGCTTTACAAGAGTTTGTTGAAAGATATCAGTTGATGAAAATTCTTGGATGATTCAAAGAAATATATATATAAATACTAAACAAATATTCTAGATGTTCATTTTTATCAAAAATTGTTTTAGAAGTGTAAAACACCATACATACACATTAAAATATAGCAGACAATTTCCTTAGAGAATCGGAACTCTTCAACTCGATGGAAAAAGACAAGAAAAAGTTCAAACTACGTTGCGTATATCCTTAAAGGAGATGTATTATTTGATTTTTACTAATTTAAAAATTAGCTAAATTATTGAAATCAATAAATTTGACCTTTGAGCTCTAAATACGACCTTGACGTTTATTGTACAAAAAGAATGGAAACTCCTCATAATTTTTCTTTCCAAATATCAGCTCTCTACCATAATGGTAACTAAAGTTACTTTTTTCAAGCCTAAGAAAAATTGACTAAATCTTCAAAAGAAGAAAGTTTTGTTTAAGAACTTAAAATTTGGCTCAAAAGTTGAAATTTACCGGTTGTAGCCTTTCATTTTACAGGTGACATTGGCGTCGTCATCATCCCAGTAATCATCACAAATTGTTCCCCACACACCATCGTAATTCACCTCGACTCGTCCGTAATGGGAACCACCATTTACAAATCGGACAGAAACTGTAAAATACAAGATGTGTTTATGAAACACTTTGCGCAAGGCGGCAACAAAGTTCGGAAAAAAAACTATTTTTAGCATAAAGGTCACAGTGAAGGTGACAAGGACATTGACCTTGGTGTCATTTGATCATTGGAGTATGCATACCTAATACGAAGTCTCTATCTCTTATGATTCAAAAGTATTGGTGAAGGTTCAAAAAGCTATTTTTAGCATATAGGTCACAGTGAAGGCAACAGTCTTTGACCTTGCAAATTGGTGCCATTTGAAAAAGCTTAATTAGTGGAGTTTGCATACCAAATATATGCAGTCTCTATCTCCTATGGTTCAAAAGTAATGGCGCAAGTTCAAAAAAGCTATTTTTAGCATATAGGTCACAGTCAAGGTCACAAGGTCATTCACATTGGTGTCATTTGAAAGAGCTTAATTAGTGGCGTATACGTACCATATATGAAGTCTCTATTTTTCATGATTCAAAGTTATAACGAAGGCTAAAGTTGACAACAGACAGACAAACAGACAGGAAAAAAATTTAAAACAATATGCGCCCCGGATCTTTCGATTCGGGCGAATAAAAAGTATACAAAATTATTAGTAATAAACCTATAGGTGTACTGAAGTATATGAATTTTAAACAGTTGAATCTTTCTAATACATACTAAATGAATCAAGTCCTGTAGAGAGTTGTTTAATTGAACGGATGTTGTCATTTTGCTGGAGCTCAAGGGTGTTGGTATCATTCCTCAAGCGCTCAAAAGCTTCAAGAAGTTGAGTTTTCTGTATTTCTAAAACACTCTCAATGTATTTTCGATGACTATCAAAATCCTTCTTCATTTCCTTTTCAAACAAAAGCAATTGAGATTCCACTGTATTCTTGATTTTTTCTAATTCCTGTCCATTGCTATTCATTTCTTCACAAGACTCATTAAAAATAGCCTGTGCCTTACAAAGGGAAGATAAAGAAATAGAAATGCAAAGACCGAGTGCCAATATTATCGACATTACACTGATATACTGTTCACTAATTTAAAAAGTACCGAATGGATCAAGAACAGATTTACTTAATACACAGTTTTATGTCTTTCAGCTAGGTAACTTAATAAAGAAGCACTTATCATATTTCAATATTTATTTAATACCTTCATTTGTAAAAAATTGAAGAAAAAAAGTATGGTATCCCGATGTAATCCACTTCACAATTAAGTGATCCATAGTAAATGGAGCGTGGTCGCATGATGCCATAATGATATAACAAAGATATGGCAATTATAAGAGATAGGGATTAAAATTTTGATGACGTATCACCAGGTACAATGTCATTTGTATAGTACAATACATCAGTTTTTTTCAAACTGGCAGGCATTATGGCACTTTTTCTTCGATGGATATCTACAATTTCTAAAACGAGGTAAATTATTGGCAAACAAGATGATGAAACAAGAATATGAGCAGTCTCGCTTAAAGTCATTTCGTAAATGGTCGATACAATGACCTTGTCAGCACATACAAGTTATCATTGAGTCAAATGCAGACTAATGTTTTTCATACTAATTGTTAGGCTATTATTTAAACACTGAATTGTCGACGGATTTCTTTTTCGTTATTGACGATCATGACAAAGGGCATACGGCGGTCGGCAGGGGATGCTCATTCCTCCATGGCACCTGATCCCATCTCTGATGTTTTGGAGGTCCGTGTTTGATCTGCTCCTATTGTGTATTGTTTTATGGACTTTTGAGCTTGATTACTGTTAATTATCTCCATATATTTCATGGTGTTTTTTGCGTCTCTTTGAGAATTTTACACGCATATAAATATACGCTTATCTTTTGATTTTCTGAATGCAAGTCAGATCGTGCCCTCTGCAAGTCATGTTTTCATATTAAAATTTTCGGAAAATAATAAAGAAAGATACATGTAATTTAATTAATAAGTGTTTCCAAATAGCAGGTTAATATAATGGTTTAACCACAAGAATGCTGTGGTTATACCGTACTGATGTTCGCATACATGTATGTTTCCACGACATTTTCCGCAAACTATATCAGATCTATGATAACTGCCATCGTTAATATAACCTTTCCCTGGCATGGGCAATATTCGTCATATACTAAAACCATTGAAGAAAAGCTAATGTTGCTTATCTAAATGGATATTCTAGGTTCGGAAACAATATATTCTATGAGGTTCAGGTCTTTGGTCATTACTTTTTAACAAAACTGGATCAATTAAGGTCTATGCTCTAAAAAGTTCAATGCGCTATTTGGATTCCATAAAAGGTTATTTTTAAAACCCTTTAGAGTGTGGATAACGTATTGGCTTCTTTATATATGTATGTACAATCTAATTTAGAATAAAAAATTTCCTTGTTTATTTCATCTAAAATTTTAAAATCTGCGTTTTTATTGCAGTAACATTGAAAACATACATGTATTTGTGTCCTGCTAAGTAAAACAGTTATAAACATGTCTTTGTCTGTCTACAAAGTAGTTGAATAAAAGTCTCTACTCATGGGGAAAAAACCTAGTTTCAGATTTATAAACTAACTTTTAAAATATAAAAAAAAACAATTAAAAAATTATTTTACAGACAAGAGACAAATTTTGATTAGAAAAGCTCACTTGAGCTTTCGGCTCAGGTGAACTAAAAAGCAGTTACTTGAGATAATTAGAGGCAAACATAAAAATCTTATGGGGAAACATGTAGGCCTACTTCAAATTTCTCAAAAGAGACAGATAGTATAGTTTGGTTCGGATAAGATGAAGATCTACCTGTTCATTATACCCCCGCTTGAAAAGTGGGAGGGTATATAGTAATCAGTATTTCCGTCCGTCCGTCCGTCCGTCTGTTACGCTTTGGGGTACCCATCTCTTATCCGTAACTCCTCTCATACTACTGAAGGAAATTTAATGAAACTTTCACAGATTCTTGATTACATATTGCCATTGTGCACCTCCTATTTTACTTTTTGATCTGACATATATTTTTATTTTCCAGAGCAAAACATGGACACTGCCATTATATTCATATGGGAGGCGGGGGTATCATTTAGTGAGCTCATTGCTCACAGTACCTCTAGTTTACATAAGTGTATAGCTGAATTCATGTGAAAGCATCCTGGACTTGATTTTCAAGCACATGCTCGACTTCCGTGCGTGCCTTGCCAAATGGCTATGCATTTTTGGTACTTAAATCTTACTGTAAAGGAAACATAGCAAATTGTAATACTAGCTGTTATGTAAATTTGCATATAGAAACTAATACATATACTTATGCTGCTGTGCATAAATTTATTGATGAATCCTGTAGATTTTATTTTGTTATACCGGGGTATTACTGAACAAATATTTCACTTGTATCACTTTTTTGAATTTATATTTCTATGTACTACATGCATTTTAATTGCATGACATATAGAGTATAAATATGTTCAAAATAAAAAAAACTTTTCTGCAACCAATACCAGTCTATGAGCTATCTAAGGAGCTCGGAGTGCGTGGACAATGGAATAAACCACACAAATGCTGGGGAGGTGTTGCAGGAGGGAAGTCCGACACAATTACAAAGCGCGAGCTCAGCTCATTCCGGAGCTTATTCTTGGTTAATTCCCTCCAGTCATGTTCATTATAACTTATTCGACATGTAAGTTATCCCTTTTATCAGGACAAGATGTGTTTAAACACTGACGTCCCAGTATGGCAGCTTATGGCGAATGTTGCAGTTTCTCAAATGCAAGTCAAACCCTAAGGTCAAGGTCAAAATTTTTGGTATCAAGAGAAAGGTCTTTTTACAAGGAATACACCTGTGAAAAATATGAAAGCCGTAGTTCTAAATGTTAAAATGTTTTGCCCAATGTTATCTTTTTTACAAAATGAGTCAAACTCTAAAGTCAAGGACAAAAGGTCAAAAATATTCAAACCAATTGAAAGGACCTGCCACAGTGAATACCGTACCGTGACATGTTGATTAAGTGTGAAGCCCTATTACCAACTGTTTAAAAGTAATGGCTTAAGTTGAAGTATGGCATTTTTCGTAAACGTGGGTCATATTGACTCCAAGGTCAAGTTGGGTGGTGCCCAAAGAAAGGTCTTGTCAGAAGGAATACTCCCAAGACATACGAAAGCCAATTAAAGGCCCACCCGGTTAAAATTTATGGACAATGTTAAAGTTTTTGCGGACAAACAGACAGACGGACGGACAGGACAGGACAAAAACTATATACCCCCGAATCTTCGATTGGGGGGGGGGGGGGGGCAAAAAATCCGAAGTTGTTTCTACTTTCGTTTTGATATTTTCCAAATTTATGTTTTAAGAAATCACATTAAATTAAGGTTGTCATGCTACTCAAGTAAAAAAAAAGATAATTACATGTATATGATGATGAGAAATGCAAAAAACATTTGAATGTTTCATAAGACACATGGAGATTGTACAGATAAATTCATGTTTTTTTCTAGGTGGCAGAGACCCTGGTCACCACAACCTGGAAAACACCCAATCTAAAAATACCTAGTACTTGTATTTAGCATGATGTAAACATTCGTACTTGAGAAGATGAATGCTAGTAGTTCCAGGTATACTTGGGCAAAAGGAGAAAATTGATATTCGTACTATATTTCTTGAAACCTTGACTTTAAAAATATCATTCTGCATGCATGTTGTAGATTCCACCAATCCTAAACGAACTGGCTTTCGGTTTCGATTCGTTAATCATTTGTAAAGGTAAGTCTGAATCATATAAATTTGAGTTCCTGAAATTGTAATCAACTACCTTTCACTCCCTAATTCTAGACACATTCTGTAGCCAATATGTATATTTTATCCACCTCCCAACCATTTATAGTTGTCTCGACAGGCAATAAATTCGCTTGAAGTGAATTTTCAGCAATCTAACAAATAATTTTAATCAAGAGAGTTTATCACTCGTAGAGACGAGTATAAAGGGTTGGGAGATGGATAAAATATACAGATTATTTATATAATGTACCTAGATTTAGGGAATGAAATTAAGCTAGTTGGTTGACCAATGCTAGAAGTGGAGAAATTTTCCCCAAAAGTATGCAAAAAATACTGCGCCGTAAACCACCTTTTTTGCATTACGCGATTTACGGGATCTGTGCATATAGCGTTATAAATGGTCAAACACAAATATATAAAACCGTAACGCTACAGCTTTTTCCGGTGTACGGTGTCGCCATATTCCTGGGTATAGTTATATTTGAGAGAGTGAAGTTGCCAATCTTTTTCCAGTCTGTTATCAACAAATGATCAAATTGATGTACAGTTCGGATATACTGCTTCTAACATCTCTGTTACATCTATGTTTCACTAAATTATTGCTGTTTCCTCTGTGTTTCACTCAGAACAGAATAATTTATTATCAAGATGTATTTATGCTCATCTTATTATGTTCCCCAAACGAAGTTGGGGAACATATTGTTTTTACTCTGTTTCTTATTATTATTATTATTATTATTTTTCTTCTTCTTCCTGGGTACTTTTTTGTCCGGGAATGATCTTGTAAATTGTTCGTCCGATGTAGGTAAAACCTTTTTAGGGTAAGTACACATGTTATGTAGATTTGCGGAATCAAGGTCATTTTGCGCGCACGTGCTTGCAAGAGCGCGCACGTGCAACACGTGAAATGACCAATATAATAGATATAGCCGCAACTTTTCTATTTTTTGATGAAATACGTTGAAACTCATAATGTGAGGATATATTAGTAGCATAGACATGATGACATGGTCAAAATAGCAAGATCTCATGCGCATGCACGTGCGCCTCGCTCTGATTGGCTGAAACTAAAGTATCAATATCTTTCTTGTTTTTTGACAAAATCCTTTGAAATTTTGAACTTTGCCATGCATTAGGATATTCTACAACATGATATATAGCAATTTTCACGAAAACACGTGCATGCACGTGCGCTGCAATCTGATTGGCTCAAACTTTACATAGCTGTAACTCCCTTAGTTTTCAACCAAACAAGATGGGATTTGGAACATAGATAGATATAATGAACTTCTACAAAAAGGTATGGTCAATATGCACATGCATACACGTGCGTGTACTTGGGCTGCAATCTGATTGGCTGAAACTTAAAATAGCTATAACTTCCTTGGTTTTCAACCAAACGGGGTGGGATTTAGAACAAGGATAGATGTAATGGACTTTTACAATAAGGTATGGTAACCATGCTCATGTACGCACGTGCGTGCACGTAAAAGGAGTAAATTCAAAAATACACATGGATGAGCGTATTTTTTAATACTTTTGGTTTAAATACTTTAACATTTAGTATATATTGAAATATATAGATTGTGTAGACAAGACGTGGTCATTACGCACATGCATTCACATGAGCATGCGTGCAATGCTAGAATATGAATGAACTTGGTACACTTCTTGGTAAACGTTGTTAAAGTCTAAAATGCATAGAGTTTGTCTTATTTAATGAAGCTTACAGTGAATAAGGCATCAAAAGGGAGTTGGGGAGCGTTTGGGGAACATCTGTAACGGTCCCCGTTACAATTAGCACTAGTTAGTCCATGTATCTGGTTAATTAGCTCTGTTGATTTGCGTTTGTATACGCTTATCAAAGGTGAGATTGCTATCAATTGTTACTCCTATATCTTTTCCATTATCCACATTCTCTAATGATGTATCACCTCCTTCATAACATCTCATACTATACTGAATCTTGTCACAAGTTTTGCTACTGTTGTGTATTTGAAGAACTTGGCATTTGTCAGGGTGACATTTTAGAATCTAAAAGCCAAGTTTTGCTCAACATAAAAAGTATGTCCAGATCAGATTATACTACTTTAACATCGTTTTCATCTGTGCTTTATTTGAATATTTTGGTGTCTTCAGCAAATGGTAATACATCTAAATCTACATATTTAGGAAGGTCGTTGATAAAAATCATGAACAATATAAGTTCGAGCACAGATCCTTGTGGAATGCCACTTGTGACTTTGTACCATTTCGATTTATAACAAGTGGAGGCAGCACCCTTTTTATTTGAAATTTTCAAAAAAATGCAGCTTTAAGTCTGGAAAAGGTGGAGGAAACTCACATCATTATCAATCATTTCCCACTTTCCTTTCAGATGTCAGCTTCCGGATATCCGCTTTACGTAGTGGCTATAGACTTTGGAACAACATATTCTGGATACGCCTTTGCCTTTCGTGGAACTTTCTTGAAAGACGGCGAAAAGGACATTAATGAAATACATGCTGTTCCCTGGAATGCTGGGGAATTAATGTCAGACAAAACACCCACCACTCTTCTACTCGATGCAGACAAAAATTTTGTCTGCTTTGGTTACGAAGCTGAAAACACGTATAGCAAATTGCCAGAAGAAGAAAAGAAAAAATATTTTTATTTTCGTCGATTTAAAATGATGCTGTATGATAAGGAAGGGCATCTGGTAAATTCAATTTTTTTTTCCAAATTTACATTTTATGAATGTATATCATATACAGGTTTAATCATGATTTTTTTAATTCCTAAATCAGAAAATTACCAGAAATTCCAAACTAAAAGATATGACAGACAAGGAGATGTTGGCCATAGATGTTTTTACACATTCCATAAAGTATCTGAGAGGTCACTTTTTGGATAATTTTGAAAGGCGGAATTTGAACACGGCTATTTCTGAAGAGAGGGATATAACTTGGGTCATAACTGTCCCTGCTATTTGGGACGAACCTGCAAAACAGTTCATGGAAGAAGCAGCAGTGAAGGTAATTTTAGTGGTTTAAATTCGTATCCATGGAACTTTAATTTGAAAGTTTGAAATAATCACAGAATTATACCCAAGTCAACAACAACAAAACTTTATATACAACCATTCCCCGCGATAAATTAAAGTCCAGGCTTTTCGATATCATAGACATCTGTTTTGTCAATATACATGTAAATGGAATCGTTAATAAAGTTAACTTGTCATTGGTCATTTGCAAATTTATTTTGTTAAAAACAAACAAGTACTCTGAAGTTGATATTACAAAGATGCTTGAGTTTCTGATTGACAATACCAATGTGATTTATGAAGACCATGTTTTCCAACAATCTATTGGAGTTCCCATTGGTACCAACTGTGCCTCATCATAAGCAAACATATTTTTGTATTCATATGAAGCCGAATTTGTGCAATCTCTTCTGTGCAAAAAGAAAAAAAAAACAGTTGCTGTGGCCTTCACTTCGACATTTTATAAATCTAAATACTTCGACGACGTATTGTCAAATAAACAATAGTTAGTACCATTTTTATGTTGATACAATATACATGTATATCGGTGAACTTAAAATAAAAGGTACCACAGAATCTGGCATATTTGTTACATATTTGGATATTTCACTAGAAAAAGACGTTAATAGTAATCCAACAATCAAGCTTTATGATAAACGTGACGAGTTTAACTTTTCAATTGACAACTTCCCTTATCTATGCAGCAATATACCTTTAACACCTGCATACGGGATTTATATCTCTCAGCTGATTCGATTTGCAAGAGCCTGCTCTACATGTATGTATGAACAATTTCTAAAACGATGTGTGTTACTGACAAACAAGTTGAAAACAAGAATAATTCAGCGGTTTGTTGAAACTCATCATTTTGTAATTTCTATGATCGATACAATGACCTTGTTAGCAAATGCAGTCTATCATTAAGCGAAATGCTGACTGATGTTTATCATAATTGTAAGGCCATTATTTACACACTGAATTGTCGACGGCTTTTACATTTATTTATTCATATCCCGATCACGACAAAGAGCACACGGCGGGTTTGGCCGATAGGCAAGGAATGCTCACTCCTCCATGGCATCTGATCCCATGCACCTCAATTTTTTTAGAGGTCGGTGTTTACCTTGCATCAAAATTTGTATTATTTTATGAACTTTTGAGCTGATATCCGTTCGTTAACTGCATATATCTCATAACGAACATCTTATACCGTTTTTTTTTTAATTGATTATGTATAACTGAAAATTTAATTTGTTCATTTTATTTTAGGCTGGCATTTCAAAAGCTAATCTACTGATCTGCTTAGAACCAGAGGCTGCAGCTATTTACTGCAAATGTTTACCCATAGAAAAAGCCGGAGATTGTCTGAGTGCGATGCAGCCTGGCCGACGGTTTATCGTTTTAGACGCTGGAGGTATGGTATACATCCGAATGAATAGCGGGTACTTTTATTTTTCAGCTGTTAAACATCCTTGTTCAACTATCTTTTATTAGGACAATTGTATCATAATTTTATGGAAGACCTTTATGGAGTACTTTAAATATTTAAGGTGGAACTATTGACATGGCGATACAGGAAGTGACAGACGATGGAAAACTACAAGAAATTGACCGCGCCCAGGGCGGTGACTGGGGCGGGATTTATGTAGACGCCCAGTTCAAAGAAATGCTGGAGAAGATTGTTTCTAAGCCAGCCTTTGATGCTTTCCGTTTGCAGAATACTGGTGACTATTTAGATTTGTTTAGATTTTTTGAAAGAAAGAAAAGACAAAAGACATCGAGCAAAAAAGTGCACATGCACGTTCCACAGTCTTTTCTTAATATCTCGGATGAGGATATCGGAACTTTGACGAAGATAAAAGGCTTAGGAGAATCTGTGACATGGAAGCGTGATACAATTTTCATCAACCTTAAGAAATATGAAGAATTTTTCAATCATGTCATCGACAAAATTGTCCTTAAAGTTAGGGAAATGTTGCAATCGGAGACAGCGCTAGGAACCGACGTAATTCTAATGGTTGGAGGATTTTCTGAGTGCGACCTTCTACAAAGGAGGATAAAAGAATCATTCCCAGCCTGTAAAGTTGTGATTCCTCCAGAATGTGGTTTGGCCGTACTGAAAGGGGCAGTTATTTATGGTTTCGACCCGAAAATGATTTCCGCCAGAGTAGTCAAATACACTTATGGTGTTGGAATCAACAACCTCTTCATTGAAGGAACACATCCTCAATCAAAGAGAACAGTCATTAATGGAAAAGCTTATTGCAAGGACATGTTCGATATTCATGTACAAAAAGGAGACACGGTGCATATCGATGAAACTACAGACAAAACCTATTACCCACTTTATGACGACCAAACGGCTGTCAATTTCAGAGTCTTCACGTGTACCCACAGGGATCCAATGTATACAGATGACGAGGGGTGTAAGGAAATCGGGTCTTTGACCGTTCCGATGCCAGACACTTGTGGAGGAACCAACAGGATGGTCAAGGCCAAATTCCACTTTGGAGGAACTAAGATTACCGTGGAAGGCATTGACCAAATGTCTAAAACATCAGTGGATGTTAAAATTGACTTTTTGGAGGGCTCGCCTTAAATGTAAACTTTTTGGGGGATCAATTATTTTATAGTCATATTTATATTATATTATATATTCATACAAAGTAAACATTGATTTAATCATTTTATTGATTTTTTTTTTTTTTTTTTTTTTTTTTTTTACAAATTACACTTTGTTCTAAATGATTGATTGATGAAATAAGGGTCATAAGAGTGAAAAATCTTCAATGTGAAGAAAATAAAACAAACAAAAATGTCTCACAAATATTGAAACTTTTTTTTAATTAAAAAAAACCCCCAAAAATAGCCATCTTCATCACAAATTTAAAAGATATAAGATCATATACTTTTAAGAAACAAGTCCCTACGCCTGAAAAATTTTGTAGAATGTAAATACCAAGGATCAAAGAAGTCTGATTTTAATAACATGTACTATCTAAGATTAGATTGATACAATTACATTGTACTAAAAAAGTACACAAAGTTTAAAAACAAGAGGCCCATGGGCCTTATAGGTCACCTGAGCATCATGCAACAACTTTCAAATGATTGAATTTGGTTCATGTTTTAAGCTAGATGCTATTGCATTCACAATTTTGAAAGAGGCACCATTGCTAATCATAACTTTACACTTAGCAATTGTTTAGTTTGTTTACTTAATACCCATAAGCAGGGTAGGGGAACAAAAATGTATGTCAACTAATCAGTAATATTGAGCGATAATCAGGAGTGCTCCTACCACACATGAACCCCTGACCCTAGGTCTACACATTGCACAATTTTTGAAAAGGCACACTTGCTTATCAAAAATGTTTGTTTGATTAATACCAAGGAGCAGATTTCAAACAATTCATTTTCAGTATATAAGTAGAGCCCCCCCCCCCCATTTTGGTATCCCTGACCCAGGGGCCTTGAAATTCACAATTCTGGAAGAAGAGCCCATCATAAATATGTAAATAGTTCATCTGCTTATTACCCAGAAGTAGAGAAAAAAGATCTTCATAGATGTAATGTTTTTTCGCTATATAATCAATAGAGCCCCGCCCTAACACCATAACCCCTGACCCTGGGGCCATAAAATTCACAATTTATGTAGAAACATTCTTGCTCATCATAACTATGTCCTTAATTGGTTTATTTAATACTCAGAAACAGAGAAGAAGATTTTCAAAGATTTAAAGCATTTTCACTATATAATCAATAGAGCCCCGCCCTAACACCATAACCCCTGACCCTGGGGCCATAAAATTCACAATTTATGTAGAAACATTCTTGCTCATCATAACTATGTCCTTAATTGGTTTATTTAATTCTCAGAAACAGAGAAGAAGATTTTCAAAGATTTAAAGCATTTTCACAATATAATCAATAGAGCCCCACCCTAACACCATAACCCCTGACCCTGGGGCCATAAAATTCACAATTCATGTAGAGACACTCTTGCTCATCATAACTATGTACTTAATTAGTTTATTTAATACCTAGGAGCAGAGAAGAAGATTTTCAAAGATTTAATGCATTTTTCACTATATAATCAATAAAGCCCCGCCCTAACACCATAACCCCTGACCCTTGGGCCATAAATTTCACAATTTTGGTAGAAACATTCTTGCTCATCATAACTATGTCCTTAATTAGTTTATTTGATACTCAGAAACAGAGAAGAAGATTTTCAAAGATTTAAAGCATTTTCACTATATAATCAATAGAGCCCCGCCCTAACACCATAACCCCTGACCCTGGGGCCATGAATTTCACAATTTTGGTAGAGGATTCAATACTGATTACAATCATACCAACACTTTGGCTGCTTGATGTCCGGGAGTAAAGAAGAAGATTTTTAAGATTGCACTAATTTTTGTGGTTTTTGCCCCACTACCAGGCCCCAGGAGGGCAGGGACCACCCATAGATGCTTTATGCCAAAATTGGTTGAAATTGGTTCAGCAGTTTCAGAGAAGAAGCTGAAAATGTTTAAATGTTAACACATGACAAACAACAGACGACGACGGAGGAAAACAGATGGCAATAGGTCACCAGAGTTTACTCAGGTGACCTAAAAATACTTATTTATAGGGCTGGGCAATAATACCGATATTTCAATATATTGCGATACAATGATAAAAGATATCGTATTGCAATACAATTTTGTAATATCGATATATTGGCAATATGCTTTGATTAAGGAATTTTGTCATTAAATATGAAAATAAATGTATAAAAGTTTGATATTAAGCCAAACAGTAAGACAGAAGTTGTTTTGTGGGAACATTTCAGAGCATAACTTAAATGAAATCAACAAGATTTTTTTTTCTGTGTTGGTTATTTATCATAGTTATGTACAGTCTGCATGTTAATCAAAGTAAATATAGTAAGAAAATGCCATTTAAATTACAATGAAAATATTGAAATACAATATATTGCAATACAGTTAAAAATATCGCAATATATCGCAATACGAAATCTCGGGCCAATACCCAGCCCTACTTATTTAGATATATGCTTGTGTGTAAAACCTTCAATAGGACAAGAAACAAGAGGCCCAGGGGCCACAGCGCTCACCTGAGCACATCGACTTGGAAAAAGCACACATCAGATCAGAACTGAAAGTTTACTGAGGTTGGGAGGGGGGGGGCTTGAATTTTAACCCCCCCCCCAAGGGGATCATGATTTGAATGAACTAGAATCTACACTACCATTATGATTCCATATAAATATTACTAATCATGGCTTTGAAGTACTTGAAAAGAAGATTTTAAAAAGGTTTCCCTATATATTCCTATGTAAAACTTCGGTCTGCCATTTTAGCCCCACCCGATCCCCTGGGGTCATGATTTGAACAAACTTGAATGTACACTACCTGAGGATGATTCCACATGAGTTTCATCTTTCCTGGCCTAGTGGTTCTTGAGAAGAAGATTTTAAAGATTTTTCCTATATATTCCTATGTAAAACTTTGATCGGCCATTTTGGCCCCACCCTACCTCCGGGGGTCATGATTTGAATAAACTTGAATCTACACTACCTGAGGATGATTCCACATGAGTTTCAACTTTCCTGGCCCAGTTGTTCTTCAGAGGAAGATTTTTAAAGATTTTTCCTATATATTCCTATGTAAAACTTTGGTCGGCCATTTTGACCCCACCCTACCCCCGGGGGTCATGATTTGAACAAACTTGAATCTACACTACCTGAAGATACTTCCATATAAATATGACCATTCATGGCTTTGTTGTTCTTGAGAAGAAGATTAATATTTTTAATGACTTTATCTATACATTTCTATGTAAAACTTTGGTTGGCCATTGTTGCCCCGGCCTACCCCCAGGGGTCATGATTTGAACAAACTTGAATCTACACTACCTGAGGATGATTCCACATAAGTTTCATCTTTCATGGCCCAGTGGTTCTTGAGAGGAATATTTTTTTTAAAATGGCATTAATTTTTCACTAATTCGTAATTATCTCCCCTTTGAAGAGGGATTGGCCCTTCATTTGAACAAACTTGAATCCCCTTCATCCAAGGATACTTTGTGGCAAGTTTGATTGAAATTGGCCCAGTGGTTCTTAAAAAGAAGATGAAAATGTGAAAAGTTTAAGACAACGACAACAACGACAGACGACGGACGACGGAAAAATTTTGATCAGAATAGCTCACTTGAGCCTTTCGGCTCAGGTGAGCTAAAAACCCTTACATTGCAACAATGTACCAACAAAAGAAAAACAGGGAAGATAAAAGTCCTGGAGATACTAACAGATTCATATATGGAGCATATATGAAAAAATAAATCATTAATAAAAAAAGAATAATTATAACAGTCTTTATATAATGAGATCATGGCTTCCTCCTTCTACGTATTCTAGGATATTCATAATCCATGTTTTTCATGAATTCTTTAACAGAGTCCAATGATATAGGAGGCAGATAATTTCCTATGTGTCTCCTCTTCCACCAGCGGCCCAGCTTTGCATCCTTGCTTCCGATTTTTGTAAAGACATATCGATAATGTTCTACTCTTATGTATCTGAAAAGTTGAATAATTTTCATGCAACAGTATATGAAGAATTTATCAACTCAGAAAAGTAATCAGAATGTCAGAGCTTCTATATTTAGGAAAAACCCAGAAGAGCTACAGTCTTATCACAGACTTTTGGTTTTTAAAAGCGTTGGACATATATAACATTAACTAGTATTATTGAAAAAATTTTCTTGCTTAAGAGTACCAAATTCCAATCTTCCTGAAAATACTTTAACATGTATTTGAACCCCACAACATAAACCTATACTGTAGATTCCTAGTTATACGCGAGGAATTAATTTACGGGTAATTTCGCGAGAAGCATCACTCGCGAAAAAATATTACCATACTCGCTTTTATTTTTATGGTGCTGAAATCTACGTAAATTCTGTTGATCAACTGTCCATTCGCAAATTATAATTCTCGCGATTTGATGTCAAAGACCCAGTTCGCGATAAAAAGTACTCACGAAAAATAAGGAATCTACAGTAACACATTGACACTTATTCTTTAAATGGAATGCATCCATTTATATATATGGAGTGTGCATAAACAAAGAAATTTGAAGTCTTTTTAACTGAACTTAATTCAACATCTAATTTAAAGGTCATTTCGCAAGGAAAATATTATGTAAGATATTTATTATTCTAATGATCACTGACAAATCTATACTGCGTTAGACAAGCCTATACTCACTTTGGTGGATCTCTTTCATGGAATGGATTGTAAGCTATGAGAGACTCTGCTCCTGGATCATTTGACATCAGTTTAACAGCCAGATGAACCAGCCAGGGATTATACTGATAATTCTACAAACACACATAAAATACATGTAGCAGTCAATAAAGGATAAAAATTCAAAACCTTTCTTCTAAGATCTCTGAGAAAAGAACTTTATAGTATCTAAGTTGTTTTTTAAGTCTCAACAATCAAAGATTTGAAGGCATTTAGTCTTCGCCTTATACGTCTGTCTGTTTGTCCACAAAAACTTCACTTTTTGTCCATATCTTTTGCTTGGTTTGAGCTATGGCTTTCATATTTCACAACCATTTGACCCTTGTATAATTCTCAACAATCTCTCTTGGAAGAAGGCTTTAATTAACTTGAATCCTCAGTCACCCAAGGATACTTTGACAGACAGATAAAAAGAGGGATGCCAGATAAATTATGAACAGAAAAGCTCAAGTGAGCCTTCAGCTCAGGTAAGCAAAATAGGTCAACTAGTAGGGGAGCACAATTAGTGCCCCTGAGCATTCCAACAGTTTCTTGGAAGACCTGCTCGTCTCCAAAGATGATATAAATGTTTTTGAATGAGCAACTCCAGAATCCATTTAAAATCAACTAAAATAATTGTCACATTGTCGTCTGATTAAAATCATCAGACATGGAAAGTTTTTTTTTTTTACCTGAAAAGCTGCAAACCACAGCAGCCAGTCCAGTCTATAGTGATATGGAGAAATGAGACATGGTCTATTTGTAATGTTGCCTGGCTTGCATTTAAAATAATACTCTTCCCATTTTGCACTAGGTTCATAAGGGTTATCATAGGTTCCCTGAAAGATAACTTCTGTTCTCTCCTTTGTGACACTGAAAAAAATCAGGAAAAGCTCATTTTAATAGAGATTCTACATTGTAATACTTATCATATCATATTTTATTTGGGAAGTTACTTATTTGTAATTTTATGCTACATATGCTAACAGGTATTCAATTTATTTAAGTTTCCTATAATTGGTTTCTATTGAAATTAACATATTTAAAGTTGCGAAAATTTATGTCTAAAAGATTATCAAGTAACTGGAAAAAAATATACATCACTACTAGCATTTTGGAAGTGGATGGAACATGAATGTGTTCAGATGAAAATCGAAGAACAACACATACTGCATACAGGGCTATTTTTGCCCCGAGTTATTTTTTGCCTTTTCACACTTACAAACAAATTTGCCTCTTTTTAAATTCACCCAGTCAAAGTTTTGTTTAATAAATAATACTGAATTCTTTGAATTTGCCTCTCTTTAAATTTGCCCAATGTGGGTAGGGCGAAAGGGGAGAAAATAAAGCTGGGAGCGAAAATTTCCTTCAATACAGTATTCATTGACAAACCTTCCAAAAGCCCCATAGGTGTTTACGATTCTGAGGGGGTCAAACGAGGTATTCATGGCCTGGCGGGGAGACAGGAGGTTCTGGACTACGGGGATACTGAGGTAGGCAATCAAACAGCCGAGGCTGATGTTAAACACCCGTCTGATGTAGTTACCTGTGTAGAGAAATCTAGACATTTGATCTGTATGATGTTTACAAAATTTGTGTCTGTTCTTTTCACGAAGGATTTAGGTAAAAGAAAAAATTACACTGTACTAAGTAGTTCATTTAATTTTTCTTAACATAGCAATTTTAAAGGCAAGTAAAAATATTTTTTAAAAAAACAATCTTCAATACTATATGTGAATTGCTGTATAAAAGATCCCCCATTCACCCTTTCTTTGCTCTCAATCTCAGCATCACTCAATTACTTCTTTATCTCTTTCACATATTGTATATGTCACAGATGGTGAAAAATCAAGGTCTCAACCGAGACTCAAACCCAGGGCCTCTGGCGTACCGTGCCAGCACTCTAACCACTGATCTATTGAGACCCGATACATTGACTGACTTTCACACACCTGTGAATCTGGTCACATATATTTTAAAATATACTTGTTACCTGTTCCACTCAAATTTTAATCACTACAGGTACTCTTTACATCATATTACATATACACCTGTAAAATGAACTGACCCACTTTTAGTGTCGGCGTTCCCTTGCGTTGTAGCTGATACACCTGGTCCCTGACAGAACCCGACTTACTGGAGAATAACCAAGCCAGACTGGCATCATCAAAACACACCAAACTTGGTACAATGGTCAGCCAATTCAGGAAACTCAAGTTCCCACTGATGATTAGCACAACCTAGTTAATAAAATCATAATTCAGTGAAGAAATCTCTGAGACAGCTCTAAACCTGCAGTAGTTTTGCAAGTTGTCTCCCTTGGTGCATTAACTCTCTCTAGTGCAATTTGCTTACAGCATAGTGAGCTGAAATAAATGCTCTAAGAAACGACACAATACTGGAGAAGAACAAATTTTCATGAGGATTAAATTCTGTTGATTTGTCATCTAAAAAGGTTTTGTGGGTATTTATTTTTGTAGTTTCAAAATAACCTTATTCAATATATAGTCAAATAAAATTTTCATGTGGGATTTAATATCGTTGATAATTGTTTAATAAAAACGAAAAACAATAAACAAAATTTAAGTCCAGATGACTATTTCTGCTTTAACAGTACATTATTAATTCATACAAAGCTGATAATTTTTGTTTGTATACCCACAAATAAAGATTTAAACTCTCACTTGTCTGAAACCCTTCCTTTCTCTAAGAAAGTATACGGACAACATTTTTTAAAAGATATATGATCTACAGGCTAAATCTTGGAAATTTTACCTGAAAGAGAATTTGAATGGCACCACCAACCATACATAGTCTTCTTGGTCCAATGAGGAACAATGGTGCCACCAGCTCCACAAAGTGATTGGTAAGTGTCTCAAATTTGTGAAAGATCTCAGGAGACTGATGCATGAAATAGCTGATAGGGTTAGGCACTGGCTGGGTCTGTCAAAATAAGGTGTCAAGGTGATTAATACAATTTTGTCATGTGTAAAACATATTCCTCAATGTTACATGTAAGGTACATTGGGGCCATCTGCTCACTTATATAAAATGTTGCTTTAACCTATATGTTTTCCTGAAAGAAAAATATTTTATAAGTAAGTTACAAAGTTACATCATTTATTAATACAATTTATGGCATATTAGTGTGTAGCTTAAATTCATCAGTATGCCAACAAATTAATACCCAGTGATTGTGCTAAAGATTTTGAATGGCTCACTTATGTACATGTACAAAATTTATCAAAATGTTGCAGTTTCTAGAAGTAGTTTAATATTTTAGTCTTCTCAAAAATTACCTTATGTAAATTCTGTTCATTGTACTTGTATATAACTGGGTAAGTAAAAAAAAAACTTATTATCCATATGAGGATTGTCTTCTCCAAAATATGACATTATTAATTCCAATTAAGTACGCCATTTTGTGTTACGTCACTATCTTTTTTGATAGATGCACCCAGTATAAACAATTGAAGACCCTGCTGTGTGATTGGTCAACTAATTTGATCAACATTGACATGGAAATAGTCTGTTGCATGAGCAAATCAGGGGTAAGAAGAAACTTCCAGTCAAAAAGCTTGCAGTTAGGAGGCGTGTACTATTTACCTTGAGCACAGCTGTCATCATAGGTTGTGACATAATGCAAAATGGCACACTTAACTGGAATTAATAATAAAAATCCTTACCTCATAATGGTAATTCATACAAGTTAAATCTCGCCAGCACTTGTCACCCCTTATCTTTATCAGTCCCTGCATAGAAAGAGAAATTTATAATGGTTAAAATTCATCCAATCTTCCGAGAGATGCTTGCCTTTTTTATTATTAATTGTTTGGCAGCTACCAAAAAACTTGATCCAAAACTTAATTCACTTGTTGAATAAAGAAATTAATAAAAATGATGAATGCAATTTTTCAGACATATGAATTTAACTACATGTATATGAACATGTGCTTGATTTAGCAGAAGCTACTTTCTGCAAAAAAACTACTAAAAAAGAATACACAGCCAAATGCTTTTACAGTAACAGTATATCTATGCACTCACAGCACCAATCATGATTCTAAAAATAAGCCATCTAAATCCCCAGATAACTATCATTGATGTGGGTGTGCCCTCTGGGACAGGACTGAAGTTCCAGACAGGACACAGAAAAGTGGCCAGAAACCCTGTTTCTAACAGCTGGGATTCCCAACCTGAAACAAACACAAGATTTCTTTCTTACTTTGCAATATTTTAAGATTGGAGAAGGTATAATTAAAGAATTTGAAACCAGTTGTGTTAAAAAAAAAGTAAAAATTAAATAAACATACTTACCAAAACCATACCTATATATGTAAAAAATCTCCAATGTAGTAAAAAAAAAACTATAGTCTTGAAGCATAACATTGTAAAATAATTAACACATCTGTAAACAAAGTACATATACTAGTAAGCAGTGTAAAACAGTGCAATCTAATTAAAATTAATTAGATGTTAGTTCTGCTCGCATACTCGCTACACTAACATCTAACAACATCCTATAGAGGTTCACATCAGAGTTCAAATTCTATCAATCAATCAATCATTCTTTGTAAATTCATTGTATATTTCTTGAAGCGAATAAGTCTGAAGTTGTTCCGAATTCGACCTCTGACATGACCCTCTATGGGATGTTGTTAAATGTTGTGTAGCAAGTTACGCCAGCAGATCTAACATCTAATTTTAATTAGATTGAGTGCACTGTATTGTACACATATCTAAAATAAGTTAAGAAAGTAGCAATAAATTAAGAAAATAACTTCTCATGCTTACTTACCAAGTGCTGCCAAGATTAACAATGGAATGGTACAGAACCCAAAGACCAATCATAATGAACCAGTTAGCCCCACCCACTACGATGACAAAGAGAGACAGAGCTAGTCCAGCGTACGCTGTGTAGTCCAGGAACTTGTCCAAGTTCTCCTCGTAATCTATCAGCCAAACCAAACTGGGGATCCTGGTAAAAGTCTCCATGTTGATGCCTTTTGTCTCTTGTTGGATTCTTTTCAAAAATTTGTGAGCAGGGATGAGACCTTGTTGTCCACATAGTTCTTTGTTTTGATGAAGAGCCACAAGAAAAGCGACAACTGAAAATAAGTGAACTGTCAGCAGATACAAGTTTATCATGATTTTTTTTTATTCCTTTTTAAATTTTCTGTCTCATACAGTCAAACCAAATTGTTATCTTGAGATTGATGGGATGAGAAAAAACTTCAATAAATAAGGTAGGAAAAAGCTTTCAATTGATTTATCTGAGGATTAAAAATACTTATAAAATGTATGGTTGGAAACTATATATCACTTATTACAAAGTCATGGTATTTGATGAGATATCTGTGCTCAGTTTATTAATTACAGCACCAACTGAAGTCTATATCTGACACATGATTATATTCTCCAATAAATAAGGTAATGATGTACTTCAATAATTATCCAATAAATGAAAGTTTTATGCTAACTTTGATAATTTTGAAATGTGTTGAATTAAATTCTCACGGCTATGTTACAAAATATATCAAGAGAATGTAGGCTTAATGAAGGAAAATCATTTGATTCTGGGTGAATGGATCATTTTGTAATGATTATCAATGGACATGAGTTAGGCATCATGTCAAGGGTGCCTGGATATGAAACATGTTGGTAGTGCAGACTATTGCCCTGTTCACACGACAAGTTTAATTCGCAGTAAATTAATGCGAAGTAAACTAATGCGAATCAAACTAATGCGAATTAAATTGCGTTCACACGACAGCTAATGCGAAGTAAACTAATGCGAATTAAAATTTTAAAGTCATGGAAGGGAAAAGAGCTATTATGAAATTTGCAAATCACGTCACTTTATGCAGAAGCAAATATATACATAATGCCACAGTGTCTGGAGACATATTTTAGTGATTAACATATTTTTTCTTAGAAAAATAGCACATTTGATGCTGAAACATGACGGATTTGACTTAATTTTGCCATTATTGCCCCAAAATTCTCACATGATTAGCTGAACACGGAGCTAATGCGAAGTAATTTAATGGCAGTAAACTAATGCGAAGTAAACTAATTCGCATTAAATTCTCCTGTGATATGAAACTAATTCGCAGTAAACTTACGTTTAATTCGAATTAAACTCTCCGTGTGAACAGGGCATAAATCTTAATTCCCTGAATGGTTTTATGTTTTAAATATTTGTTGCCATCTAGGAGGTATGTAGCAGCTAGGCTTGCAGTGATGACCTATATTTTGGTCCATAATAACTGATAACAGAATATTTGTTATTGTGTTTACAGTATATGAAGCCGATGTAACGCAATAAAACGATGCGTGTCAACCAAAATGTATTTGTTTGCAGTGGTTTCTCCTTCTCTTTGTCAATTTCCTCTGTTATTTTCTTGGAGTCTTTTTCTGATGACGAGATTTCAGCATTAAATCCTTTCCTTCTTCTCAATCCTGCATCACCATCCGCCATCTTGTCCCATATATCAAAGAAAATAAGCGGACATGTCTATCTACTTCGATACAGCATTGGAAAGAAACAGAAACTTCCTTTAAAATATTACATAACCGGATTTGATCATCACTACCTTGAGTTTTATCAGCTGAAAGAAAACGATAATTTTTTTTATTAATGTGTTAGGCATACTCTATAAAGGAGAACCAATTTATAATCGCTCAGCAGCTTGTATATTTCCGGAAAAAAAATCGAAAATTTTCAGATTAAGGTATTTTATGGGAATTTGGAGTATTCGTGGTATTTTATGTACTAATTTTTAAAAACCAGAGTGAAGTAGTACAGAAATATAAATTTAAGATTTGCTTCCGATGCTTTCATGAAAAACCGATCGATGAGGGGAATTATATTGAGATAACAAACAGTATTCCAGCTCAAAAGACCATAAAACAATACAAAATAGGAGCAGATCTAGAGCAAACTCGGTCCTCCAAAACACCAGAGGAGGGATCAGGTGCCATGGAGGAGTGAGCACAACAACCCCCCTGTGTGTTCCTTTTGATCTGGAAATAATGACACAAATATGTACTTTGTTACTACTCCCTTGCAAGAAAAGGAAGCAAGAAAAGATATTTTAGGAATTTAATATACATTTCATTATTTCAAACATTAATTAAAATAATAATTTCATATATTACAGGGTTCGACACTAACGGTAGCCCGCTGGCCCGGGACAACTGAATATTGAGGTTGGGCTACCAAACATGCCTTTAAACTTGCCCTGCAGGGCTACTGTTTTACTAATACTCACTCAGAGCAACAAAAATAATTATCAATTACACACAATGTATCTAATAATTATTAAATCTATTTTCAATTGTTTATAATTATTTTTTTGTATGTCAAAATTGTCAAATTTAAAGGTGATTTGAAATACCTTGAATGGTTATATATGTGGACTTTTTTGAATAGAAGAATGTCTAAGGTACAGTCATAGAGTGGCATAAAATTCTACCCAAAATACAGCCAGAATGCAGGATTTGGCATCTCTATTTTCAAAATTTTCCGGGGGAGGCCCCCCGTACCCCCACCAGCAGGAGGGGGAAACCCCCTCCCGCACCTATTGTTTTATAATATATTGAACAGGGCTACTTAGCCCTGCTGACACACTTTAAAAGTTACAAAATATTATATAAAAGTTGGTTAAAAATAAAGTGCAATAAAATATTAAATTTGATGAGAAAAATTTTATCACAAGCAGAGAGCCTTTAAATTTAGAATACATGACAGTGGTTGTTTTACTTGCAGCACTGTGCTGCACACTAACTTTATATTCATTAACATACTAGATGTATACTTTTCACTGTCAGTGTCAGTTGATCTAATTTTACTGTCAAGTTTTTTTTTCAAATCTAAACAGGAGGATTTTTGGACTGAACAGCATAGACATTGAATGTGATTGTTTCAAATACATTGTATGCACAACTTTGTAAACACACTCAAATACAAAATTATCTGTGGTAAAATGTAATAAAATTATTATTAATGGGGAGAAAAATTTCACAAAGATCCTTTCAATGCAGAGTAATACTATGCATAATTAATTCATTATTTATTTTTTAATATGGCAAATTAATTTCCTAAGATGACATTTTAATGTGAAACAATAATATATCTTGAAGATGAAGTCCATAAAAATATATAAATGACAAAGACTAGCCGGTACAAACTGTTTTGTCATCACGTAACATTTTGATAAGCTACCCTAAAAAATAAATATCTTTTTTCTATATCGGAAAATAATCTCTCTCTCTCTCTCTCTCTCTCTCTCTCTCTCTCTCTCTCTCTCTCTCTCTCTCTCTATCATCATCATCATTGTGTTTACTGACGAAATATATTTATTGTATGTATATAACTTGTAATATATAGATAGATTCTTTTATTTCCAAATCAGTGCCCTTGCACGATTTATACAAATATAAACAGCACAGACAAATGATAATATTTCAACCTCATTTGCGTTTGCATTTGTCCGTATGTATTTATAAATGTCAATTTCTTATATATGTTTCGTAAATAACAATTACCATAAAAATATAATGTACACATTGAGCATTACTTTACCACTGAGTCTAGGGGATTTTTTAAAGTGAAGGTGATTAATTATTCATTAAAATAAAAGTTAAAATCGGCAAGCGCCTGTGAATAAAAAAAATTGGAATTAGGACATGAGATACTATGAATTTACATCGTGTTTTTGAAATAAGCTTTTAGGCTAATTTTTTTCTAAAACACACTTTTTTTGTACTAAATTGCCTTTGAAACCATCTTTATTTTTGCATGCTAACCAATTGTACACATTTGAATCCATATCAAAATTTCATTGCAAAACAAAAAAAAAATTATAATATGGATCTACATGTATATTATATTATTATAATTTAATTCTGGTTGTAACGCTGTATTTAAATGGATAAAAAATTACTTTATATCGTATAAAATGGGTTGCCTACGTCACAATGACTTGTGTCAAAAACGTATCAATCCGCCTGACGTTACATTCAAATTTTGTACAAATTAAAGTCATTTTGTTTGAACAATCATCTCTTACATCAAATGGGACATCTTACATCATTCTTACATCAAATGAATGAAAATTAAATTATAAGCAATGAATTTAATGTGTATTCTCCATTTGCAGAAGCGGAAAACTTGGCAGATTATACATCAGTCGGATATATTTAAAATTACATTTTAAAAATATGATTATTGACACACACCCGCACACACACACACAAAATTATGATTATTTTTTCTTAACTTTTTTTTTGAAATATCGATTTTATTCTTTACTATGACGTCACGATTTGCCGCTGCATTCCCCATTGTGACGTCATTCTATTATTATAATATATAAATTTGCAAGATGATTGCAACGACGATTCTTCTTTTCCATTTTTCTAAATGGGTATATCAAAAAATGAAACACGCCGGTAAGAAATGTTTGTGCTTCAAAAAGTAAGCGATTTTTTTTTTCATTTAGTTCAGAATTTGTCAAAATATTCAAGATTTTCCTGCATTTGTTTAACAGACACATGTCCTCGGCTCCGCGGAATGGTGATAATTGACCCTTCAAATGTTGGAAGCTCTGTGGACCTCCCAAACTGGCGCCACAGAGGCGGAGGAGACAATTAAGGTATGAAAAATAATCAAAATTATCGGTAATACATTTCCCATTTCAATTTATAAAGATATTTTTTTTTATGTTTTGATTAATTGCATTATAAGAGAGGTTGGAACAAACTGAATTTGGCATAGGAAGAACCAATAACTTTCCCTTGAATATTGAATACACAGAATGTTTATTGTAAAACTTTAACCAGTAACAGTTTACTGGATATAGAGTTTTTTGCGAATCACGGTTGTTTTTGCGCATGGGAAAATATGCAAATAACTATTTACAATACTCATACTTCATTCAGTTTCAACTTTGTTTTATACCACTTGGTTTATATAATATATTGATTGCAAGCTTATTTAACATCGGATTTAACTAAATTATATGCATGTTGAACACATACATGTATACTGTATAAAACTATTTTAGCTCACAATAGAAATCCAAAATTTATTATTAAAAATAAAGGATATATTAAAGGAAGAAAACCACGATAAGTTATTTGAAATGAGAGGTTTGATGCACCCTATTATTGATCCTGGTTAAATGACAGCGATAATTCATGTCACGGACAGTAAATAATTATCCATATCAGTGTGTGACCGTTCATTCATCCCTGCAATATTCGTGACATTTTCTGGGTTCCTATCGGGTCATTCATAGAAATCCCCGTGATCTCTTTTCATCGGTGATGCGGCCGCTGCAGCTGGGGATTTTCTCACACGTCGCTAAACAATGGCTTGTTTATTGATTTCCGTTCCTTCCGCTATGAATGGGGTGGGAATGAATGAAATGTGGGATCGCATGTCAATTGTTTACTTCCGCTCCGTTTGCGGTTTGATAATTATCCATATAAGGCTAGAAGGCGGGGCTTAAGTGATCTTGTTCTCAGGCTCTATCTTTGTAATATATGATTTTTAACAAACTAGAGAAGGTTCATAATATGTTTTTTAAAACTGATCTGTGTTGATTATTCCCTTAAAAGTCGATCTTTTCACGAAAAATCAAACATAGGCTATATTTGATTAGGAATATTTGTTGACCGCGTATTCTTATTTTTTCCTATAGGTTGACCTGAACGAATTTGATTGGTTGGGAAAGAGATTGAAGCGGATAAATATATTACTGCGCAAGTCAAGCTTTTACTATCATTTATGAATGGAATGCTCAATAGTACGCACTATTTTACCAGAAACCACAAACGGTGCAATGGAAACTCTATCTTTTAGTGATTTTAAGCAGATGTTCGTCGAAAACAAATTCAACAAATCGTTGCGTCTTCTTATTCTTGACTCGAGGCCGTATATTTCCTACAATGATGGCCATATTGTTGGTGCTAAAAACATGTACTGCCCTCCCATCTCTAAAAGAAGATTTGCAAATGGAGGAAAACTTCACCTAGAGAAAATGTTAGATAGCGAAACCAGACATAGACTGACGTCTGGCGGTTATTCAGATATCGTTATTTATGGAGAAAACGAAGAAGAGCTCCTCCACTCAGATAGCAATGTTAACATCGTCTGCCATTCCATACAGCAACTGGGATTTGGGGGCATATGTCAGCTTTTGAAAGGTATTTTTCCTTTTTAATTTTCTATTTCATTAATTACGGTTGATTGAGCGTCTGCTCAATATGTACATTTTTTCAGGTTTCCAAAGGTATTTTATATATTCAAATTGTGAAAACAATTCATTTTTGTTTTTAATATGATGAAATTTACGTAGGCGTATCGTGATACAGTTATGTACAACCGAGACTCTACATTTGTTATATAGACAGAGTTGCTTTGACCTAGCTTGTCAGAAATAATAAATGTTCACCGCAGAATGTGAAATTATTTCTCGTTTATCTAACACGAGGTTCACATTTAATGGATTTTTTCCAACCCTTATTTGGGCATTTCTTTAAGTTATTCATGCATTTACCGGTATATTTATTTGTAGAAGTTATTTTACGAATTTTTAATGGAGAAATACTTTTAAATTAGTGTTCCAGTTATTGTAGAAATTGGTGGAAAACCTGATATTTGCTTGTGGATAGTACATGTATTTTCTTATTTAAAGAGAGTTTTTTTTAAAAAAAAAACTAAAATGAATATATTTAACTGACAATTTATTGGTTGAATATAAACACTATTTTAGGATTTTAAAATCACGTTTCTTATCTATACGTACATGTATATATTACAAAAGAAAATATTTAGTCATAGAAACCATTTAAAAAATTTCCGGTAAAGCTAATTTTAGAAATGAATAGTCCCATTTCTAAATATACAATAGATAGAGATTTTGATTGATAGAAATAGGAACAAAAAAAAATACAACAAAAGAAGTGTTTATATATAGATATCAATTCTATAGATAATGACTTTTACCAATGACACATGCATATTTTGATTAGCTGATTTTTACGGAAGGAAATTGTTCGTGTGTATAAAAAAAATATTCAGTGTTTTATAATAAAAGAAGTATTATTCAAAAGTATGATTCAATGATGCATTCTAATTATAAGCTAAAAATTTTCATTTTATTTTATTTTTTTCCTTATTCCCGAATGTCCATTTTCGGAATGTTTCCAGCGTTTAATTATGTTTTGATTTTAATTAATCCATGTAACTTAGAGGAGTGATGTTTACATTCGTGTTTACTAGACAGTGTACGAAGTCATACCTTATATGGCCAGATTAAAATCTTTTGACCCCTGGCCAATTTTTCTGTTGTGTGTTTATAGTTCGGACCCGGCCTATCCCGTTATGGATACAATTAATTACGCTCGTATATATGTAAAATATCACGTGTATATAAGTAAAAAGATTACTTATCTGTTCATTACTTCCTACCTGTGGTTTTATATCCCGGGATCC
Organism: Saccostrea cuccullata; assembly: GCF_032062105.1. Taxonomy (NCBI): domain Eukaryota; kingdom Metazoa; phylum Mollusca; class Bivalvia; order Ostreida; family Ostreidae; genus Saccostrea; species Saccostrea cuccullata. Next base: position 156,612 of record NW_026927022.1, on the reverse strand, counting down.
TGAAACCACAAAGGCGTGATCATGCGAAAAGGATGTGTAAAACAAATATATAATGCACAAGAGAGTACATAAAACTTTCAACATAAATTTTTTACAGCAATTATTTGAAAATGTTTTTTTTAATTGAAATAAACTCAAAGTCATGTAATCCACGATGTGTAAATTTTTCGTGGAAAAAAATAACCATGTTGCACTTCTTGTGGCTTTATCTATTATATCAATTTTATTAAATGTCACTTAAAAAAATATTAATTTTCAATAAAGTTGTTACATGCAAAAGAAAAATGCAATTGATATTGCAATTTTTTTTTTGCATGATTGGATTTCTCACCAATTGCCTTCTACCTTTCAAATTTATAGACCAATTTTGCTCTCTGCATGAAGGGGCAAGGAATTGCCACAAATTATTGGATTTTCACCGGACGTAGCTAGGGGTTACAAATACCGGAAATTGATTCAATTATCGGGAAAAAATTAATTGTTGGAAACAGCTGTGAGGTTATGGGGCAGTAGAATCGTCGAAGAGAGGAAATTAAGGTTTCAATGTAATACGGTAAAGGCGTTTACAAAGATAAAACAAAAATACAAAGCGTGTTCTACACACCCCCTGAAGCTACAAGGCAAGGTGCAAATTTACGCATCCCGGAAATACTAAGTCGATTAATTAGATTTTTTCAAGAAAAGATATTTGTGAGGCATTAATGAATGTGGTTTTCGTAGCGAGGAAGAGAAGGGGGAGGGGGAGTCGGTGCCAAATCTTACGTTTCATGCCGACATCAATGGGATTTAAAATATCCTGAAAGTATTCCGTAAAGTACATGGGAATGGGAAAAATTACAAAGAACGTTATGGATATATTGTAACTGTATCTTGACATTGTTTTTCTCTGCTGAGTTCAATAAACAGATTATTACGCTTCTAGCCCTTCCTTTTATTTCGCTTTATCATTTATCCAAACACGAAGAGGAAATTTTTGCCCATTAATCTCGGAAGTCGATCATAAATGCGGATGGAACTGAAATTTACGGCTCAATATACAAAATAATTCTTATCTCTAGAAATTTCTCTTTATTTCCGTATTGTAATACTGGTTTAAAATTGCATTCATGAAAAAAAGAATATAATAAATGTGCAATTTAAACTCTTGAACCAAAATATAAACTTGTTCATACTTCCTTAATTAAAATAAATAAGATGAACATACATGTACATGTAATTAATAATTAAAGAGAAATACGTGACTTATAATCTTCAAACATATCTAATTTATGATTTCAATAGCCAGATTAAATTTAAAATGGATTTTTATAATAGAACATATGCTTTAATTAAATAAGGACCAAAATTCTTTATAATGTTGTTAATTTAAATTGGTATTTTTCCCCACTTAATAAATTAAAAGTTTATTCAATATAAAAGTAACCAATTTAAAAACTGAAATAATAAGTGCATGTATTGTGCTTTTTTTTATTGAGAGAGAGAGAGGGGGGGGAGTTAGGAGGAGAGAGGATGAGGAGGAAAAAGGAGAGAGAGAGAGAGAGAGAGCATTGTAGCTTGTTATTTTGCTGATGCCAGGATTAAATTTGTTCTTGAGTGGAATCAATTAATTTTGATGAGCAGGCCTATACAGCCGTGTGATTACGCTTCTGTTTTGTTGCAGGCGGATTTGCCCAGTTTGCTCAGAGATTCCCCCAGTTCTGTACGTCAGCTGACGATAACTCGATAAACAGCTACCCACCAGAACCCACCGCCCAGGAAAAATCTCAGAGGCAGGCACTGTTCAGAACCAATTCCACTCTGGTATGTGTAAAATAAAATTGAAAATAAATAATTTATAAGATCATCTTCTTAACCGAATGGTTAAATTTGTTTGACTTAACCTTAAAAATAAATGTTTTTTTAACTTCCTGGAAACGACCCCCTGTTTTTTTTTTTTTTACTGATCTTTATCATATCGTCAACATATATAATGACATTTTCTAGTAGAAAAAAATTCCTACCCACCTACCGACCCAAATTTCTTTCTTCTTTTTCCTGACTAGGGAGAGGGTAAGAAATATAATTTAAAAGATGAACTAAACCATTTAAAAAAAAACTTTGAAAATTTCACATTTCATCAAATGATTGGGATTAAGATCTTTTTCATTTTTGACATTCATGTATTACGAAATCTTCAATCTTTCATTCGTTTTAAAATATTCCTGTAAATGTTCAACAGGACATCATTTAGGAATTTATTTCATTGACCCCATTAAAATAAAGTTTGCGGATGTAACATATCAAAATTAAATGTTAGTTTATTTTTATGAGTATAACTTCATGCACTGAAAAGAAATCAATTAATAAGATATTTTCTCTGTAAATTTTATTCTGCTTATAATGGCATATACACTTGAGAACACAGAGAATCATATATAGAACTTATTAATAACCAAAGACACATAAAATAGCATCCTGGGAATTCACATTCATTTAGGAACAAAACAATATCGATTCCTTCATTTTGAATTAATTGAAGTACCTATATTCGAATTAATAAACCACACAAAAATTGATTAAAGTGATTGCGACACACCCTGTTCTAACAATACTTCGCCTGTTATTTCAATTCCTTATAGAAGCCACACAAAAGCCCCCTATATCCTTATTCATTGTTTGATCTTTTATTTCCCCCTAGACGGATCCGGTGGAGATTTTCCCCCATCTGTACATCGGGAACGCCCTTTCCGCTGCCAGCATGTCGGAACTTCAGCGACTGGGAATCACCGCCATATTGAACGTCTCTTCCACGTGTAAAAACCATTTCACGACGCATTTTGTCTACAAAAACATTCCTGTCGACGACAACCACAGTACAGAACTCTCCGAATGGTTTACAGACACCAATTCCTTCATTGGTGGGTGAATTTTTATTTAGAAATAAAAGTCATTATAACTGGTCGTATAACCTGACAGCTTAATGTACAACCATATAATCAAGCTGTATATAATCATTTGAAAATTCAGGACAGATTTCAATTTAAAAATTTCATGTTATCATTTTTAAACATGTACATTAGCCTATATATTCATTTGTATATCTAATAAAAAAAATTATATTTCGATTTCCTAAAAAAAATGCATGTCCAGATATTTGAAAGTCACCATTCATTGTTTGTCATCATAAACTTTTAGGGAAAAAATATACAGGGTTAATTATTATTATTAATTTAAATTATATAAATGTTCCTTTGTTTAAAGAAACCCTTCATTACCACAAAAACAAATTGCGTAAAAAGTTTCTCAGTGAAATCACATCTTTTAAAGAAGAGAAACATCGTTAAAACCAACTGATGGATGCACTTTGTTATAAACCAGAAACAAAATAAAGCTCGATGTTTTAATGATTATCTTTAAAACTGGTTGGTGAATGGCATCATTATGACGGTGAATCACTCAATGAAAACATCGGAATCTTGTACTCGATCATTCAATGAAAAAGCATCAGAATGAATCTAGTACTCTATCTCATTAAGATGTTTTGCGTTGTGCTCCAAATAATGGACTGCATTGTACGCGCCAAAAACCAATACACAGCATCAGTCTCTCTATTTTTTGCCTTGGCCATCCTAAATCAAAATGTAATTTGTATTATAGTAATTATAAACCTAGATGAAATCAGGAATTCTGTTAACAGTATTGAAAAGAATTGAAAGAAGTAATAAGAAATTAGTGTCAGTTGACACATCATCAAACAAACGTTGATGGTCTGCGAAAAAAAAAACGAAAAGCTTTTGATGATTGAATTTGCCAATAACAATTTCTGTTTTTTATATTTATAGATGAAGTGAAAGGTGCGGGCGGGAGAACTTTGGTCCATTGTCATGCTGGAGTCAGTCGATCAGCAACAATCTGTATTGCTTACGTCATGTACAGCCGAAACTTTTCATTGGATGCAGCTTTTGAATTCGTCAAATCCCGTCGGAGCGAGATTTCGCCAAATGCAGGTTTTATGCACCAATTACTGGAATTCGAAAAAGAACTGGAGCAAAAGAATCGTCATAGCTCCCCTCTAACGCCCCCTAGCTCGCCTCCATGTCGATTTTTCTCTGTATCTTCCAGTTTTTGTAGTTCTATGGATACGAGTGTTTCCTCGCCATTTACCACGCCATTTTCATCGCCAACAGCTCTTTCTAGCCCAATGGTAGCATTTACCTGAGAGATGAAGTGAGAAATTCTTGGAAATGTCTACACCTCCCCAAGTGGTGATGCGATTTTGCGAACACTTTCTGGACAAGTCGACTACTCTTGTTGAAGATTTGGGTCTTATGGTTGTGCTGATGGCGAAACTCTGCGTTTAAATTGCATGCCGATGTTAGCGGTACAGCCGACGACAGTCAACTTATGTCGAATTACAAAGACTCAAGGGAGCAAAATCTGAAAAGAGTTCGAATTTTTACTCTTTGTTTTCAGACAATCGAACTTTTCTCCATTACATATATGCACTGTACTTGATTATGTTTAATTTACAGCGACATGATTTTTCTTTCTTTGTGCATGTCTTATGTTACTTTTATGTATAATTAGTTCATTCATATTGTTACTGTAAATATGGGGTTTTTTGTACAGTATACGAGCATATACCAAAAATTGTCTGATTGAAATACAACTGTGATAAAACACTTTGTTATGAAATGATTAAAAAATTGAAACGAAATATTGTTCCACTAGATACAAGTTTACTGAAGCAATTATTCCTCCCACGCATCCTATCAAATATGAAAGTGACAATTAAGGCTGTATTATCCTCTTTTGTGAGTCACACTGCATTCTGTTTTAAAACGCAACCACGACTCAGATGAAATTTACATCTTAAATTGAAAAGAAGAGTAAGTTCTCTGTTTTATATACGTGCATATGTACAGCACTTGACATTTTTCCGGACGATTATACGGTTTAATCGGAGACTGAGAGCTTTCATAGAAGTTAAGAAGTTAAAAATGTTTCCGCGATCACTTACATTTTCTATATAGGATTAAAGTACTTTGCCATAAGTTTGAGAGGCGGGAGAGATCAAGAAAATCAAAAAGAAAGGGGTTGGAAAGACACGTCTTTTATTTTTCTGGTACTAAGTATTATTATTTTTTTTATAGACCGGAAATTTTCTTGAACAAAAAATAGGCTATACAACCTTAATTGTTTTAGTTAACAATTTACATTAAGTAGAAACTGTACTCATTCGTGTTACAGATGAAGATCAACAATGTGGCCTATATATTCGAGTCAAAGTGACTCCTTATGTTTTTCTTACTCCAATGTAATTTCAAACGGTTCCATCTTCAGATGGTTATTTTCTGCTATTCAAGGCGTAAAAAGCAATTGAGAAAAAGACAAAAATATTTATGCAGCGGAAATGTAGAAAGTGCTCTTCCCTCCAAACATCCTGTTCATCTTGTGTTATAAGAATGTGAACAGAGACGATAGACAAGTGTAGTGTATCTTAAGGCCACCTACATATCTCTCTCTCTCTCTCTCTCTCTCTCTCTCTCTCTCTCTCTCTCTCAACCAGGGATTTCTGTAGCTATCTCGGGAATCTATGTACACTTGTTTCATGTACAGGGCATCCGCACTTATTTTTACTGATGTAAAAATAAGTAGGAATGCATTTAATTGTATACGAAACAAGTGCCTGTGGGGTATATTTCTCTTTTTTCTTCTCATTCTCTCCAAAAACCTTGGCACGTGGGGGATCGAGCTCTCTTTTCTAGAAGCCAGTTTTTTTTTTCCTCTCTCTCTCTCTCTCTCTCTCTCTCTCTCTCTCTTCTAGAAACCAGGGATTCTGTTTGCAGTATGTCGACTACAAATCGGCGTGGGCGGAGGACTATTGATTTTTTTCCAGGAGAATCCAAATAAAAACAAAGCTGCTCACATTAAATCGCGTGCCGACAAGAGCAAGTTGTTATTTGGCCTTGTTATAGGATAATTCATGCGCTCACGTTCAATACTACAAAATCACAAGAAAATAAGAATAGGCACTGTTTATATAATTAAAATTCTACTGAAATACAAACAAAAAGCACCCCTCTCCCAAGAAACATACACACAAGAAAAATCTAAATTGTGATGGAGGAAATTTTCATGAAGTATCTTATATATAATTTGCATGTTCATCCAATTTCTGTTACACATGTACATTAACAAAAATTGTTCCAAATTGTGTCAACACTCGTTTTTTCTACCGAAATACTGAGATAGGCATTGCGAAGGATTTAGTTGATTTTTATACAGCATAGGCGTCGGAATCGTGGAGGGGTGCTACGGGAGGGGGGGCTTAATTAGCCCTCCCCCTCCTCACTTTTTTGGCAAATATACATAATATAGGCATTGAAATTTGGGGTTTACCTTTTTTGTTGCTTTTTTGCTTCCGACGCCTATGTACAGTTATACCTTAACTTTCACAAGGGGGCTTTCGAGTCTTTCACAGAAAAACATCAAATTTTTGAATTCCATCAGCTCTCTGCTCCAACCTTTTGCTCTTTAATTTCCCCAGATTTGTTTCTAGGTTTATTATTTCCATACTGCGTCTGTTGTTCTGTAATGGTACGGAGAAATATGTAAAAGTATTAAAAAATTAAAAAAGACAAATGTCTATAATGAGTTTTATAATCTATATTCTGTATTATCATGGAAACATGCAGAGAGTTGGAAACTTAGCATATAGCTGAATATATTGATTTTTTTCTCACTTTTAAATTCATTAAATTTCTTTTTATATTAATTCAAATCATATCTGAAAAAAAAATTGCTGAAATAATCATTGTAATTTTGAAGGTAACTGATTATTCTTTCGCTAAAATGTCCATGTACATGTACTATACACATTGCTACTAATGCCCATAGATTCATATGCATGTTTAGAAAAAAAATCTGCAAAAACTACGTCCTCCAGGTAAGCTGCTCACCAAATATTTATACATAAATAAATGAATTTTTAGCTCTGGATCCAACAGTAAATGCACACACAGAATACCGTACACGAAGCTCTTTGAAAATATCTAAATCATTAAGAGACCCAGAAACATTTCTGCTGAATCACGAATAATAAAATATTATAATCTGCGAAAACAACCAACAGTAGAGAAGATGTCAAGAGTTACATGTACAATATATTCCAATTTATTACATACATAAAATATACATGTAATATGTGCGTCATTATATCTCTGTCTCTATTAAACCAAAATAAAATCAAATAAAAAAGAAATAAAGGAGACATAAATAAAACACAAGGAGCAAAAAAGAGGGGTACAAGAAATCAATTTTAAAGTGATATAAAAACACATATCATAGACAGACAGACGTGTGTATATACCTGTCTGATCGATAGTTAAAAATCTATATGGTTTTATCAATTGTACAAGCATGTGTATACTGTATATACACATTATTTTCACAAAAAAGATTTTACTACTGTAACAGATATGGTATTCATCTTTTATCATCTATAACATTAGTACTTTGTTAACACTGGTATTTGAATCTCTAGAAAATTTAACACAGCGGGTGATTGAGAGATCGGGATTGATCGTGAGATTTGTTCTGATAGTCACAATTTAGAGTACATAAGTTTCCCCCCTTTTTTTAAATTCATAAATTGACTTGCTACTCCAAAAGTGCAGTCAAGCGGAATGTCGCGAATTTCATTTTTTCATTGATGAGTCACTGTACAATGTTGGAATGTTGCAATTTAAGATTAGAAAAAAGTTGAATGACCCCCCTTGTTTTCTTTTCTTAAAACCTCGTGAACAATAAATTGCTTGTAAATTAAGTGTTTGAGATTTTGAGGGGAAGTTTATCAATGTTTTTACCCCCTTCTCAACTCTGTAAACAATTAATAAAATTTGTGAGAGAAAAGAAAATACAACCCCCTGCCAAAACACTTAAGGTTGAATAACCTTGGTAAATTGGATCATAGAAGTCTATATCTAAGGGAAATGAATACTATAGGGACTCTAATAGGTCAATGTCCAGTCTAAGAACGAATTCAAATGCATCTACGTACACGGTGTCACTTTCCATGCAACTATGTATTACATATAAATTTATAATTAAAAAAATCATTCCATTTTTGTCTATGAATTCACTTGATGATCAAATATTCTTTTCATTTATCAACATTATCAAAGTTTACGAATAAAGCAAAACGTGCAATTTTTGCACACATAGCAAAAAGTGTACCGGTAATACATTCAGATCGAAATAGCTAATTGGATATGGTTTTAGTATGATTGACATAATTCCATTTTATCTGGCTTTATCACACTGAACAGGCCAAAATTCATATGCATTATCTACGATCTGATGATTTTTTACATTTTATACTAAATTAAGTCATGACAGCTGTTCTAGCATATTAAATGAAGTTGTTATCTCGTGTTGAATCCTCTCTCTCTCTCTCTCTCTCTCTCTCTCTCTCTCTCTCTCTCTCTCTCTCTCTCATTTTGAACAAGCTGGAATAAAACTAATCGAACTGTAATGTAAAGATGAGATCTACATGTAGAAGAAGAATGGAGCGGAGGATTTATGAAGACCATATATCTATCGACGGCGAAGAATCCCCCGCAATGATTGACAACGGTTTTGAGGCTTTATAATCTTTTTCATCGCCCTAGAAACGAAGATCGAATTTTTTCCTCGTCCGATTTCTTCGCGGCCTCTCCAACCACCCACGCATTTGGTGCGGACGTTGACTTTAGTGGCATCTGTCACAGACGATGCGCACATGATCAGCAAAATTAATGATAAAAAGCCCGCATAACATCCATTTTAAGTACTGTACTTGTAAATTTCTTTTACACAGATGTTATATTTATCAGCCCTTGAATTTATGCTTTATTTTGTTGATTTTAACCCTTGATAGGCGGAGACAGATTAAAAACATTGTCTGTAAGTTCCAGATCATCGTATTCAAACTGGGTCAAAAATCAATATTAAATTTCTAACAGTGCAAGGAGCAACGAATTCAGTGTGTTGAAATTAATCATGGGAAATGTAAATATTCAATCTTTTACACAATATTATCATGCAGAAGATAAAATACTAATACCATTTAAAGGGAAAGAACACGTGCTATTGTTTATACCGGTTGTGACGTCACAGAGCGTCCATAGTAACATTTGTGGAAATTGGAGGGGGAATAAGCGCGCCTTTTCTGTGCTGTAGAGATTAGAAACAACCTATTACTGCATTTGGATGTAATAATGTGGTTATAGCATATTTTACTCGTTTGTATGACTCATCCAGTGCTGTATTTATATTTTAAACTTACTTAAGAAGTGCTTTAACAAATTTGAAGACTGTCCAGATAAAAATCAGCTGAGAATGACAGAATCGGCGCAGTCCTACTTTCCATCAATTCCCCCCAGTGCACCAAAGGCAACTATATCATACTGCAGGTATTTTATTCACGATATTTACTGTGAGTGGTCTGAGCAAAAGCTTCAAGATATGCAAGGACGCACGTGAGATTATCTCCTTATTTCGAATTTCCTCGAGAAATCATTTAACATTTGCAATATTTACATGCATTAAAACGATAGGTTGGTTGTATACGAAAGTTAAAAAATAACCTTTATAAATAAACTTATTAAAAGTCTACATACAAACCCTATGTTTTTCTACTGGATCCGAAACCTGAAGCATTGCCATAGAAAGAAATACAAATCTGATCAATTTTTTTTTTAACCTTTAATTGTCATGTCATATTTGTCATACAAAGGTGCATTTAATATTTATCTTTTTTTACTTCTTACATGTTAAATTCCTTATTGGTAGGAAAACATTTTATAGTTGGAAAAACTTTTTTTTTAATTTTGTAGGTCTGTTCAAGAAGCACCATTTTCTGCACTGACAGGGGTGGTTGTGGATGCCAGAATTCCAGAGCGTGTAAGTGAAGATATACTTTTCAGTTATAAGCATACAAAATGTACTGTACGTGTTAGAGGACTGAAATTTTCACAACTTTGTCTTTAATTTCGGGCATGGGTATGTCACCGGGTTCACAGGTGTGTGAAAGTTAGTCAATAGATCGGATCTTAATACCTCAGTGGTTAGAGTACTGGCACGGTACGCCAGAGGCACTGGGTTCGAGTCCAGGCTGAGACTTGACTTTTCAACACCTGTGACATTTGGCGCCCTACAAAAAAAAACACTGTTCCCTTGGAATATGCTTCACGCATTTCCTTAATTTGTAGAATTCGAGGACAAATTTCTACAAAAGAGGGGGAACATGTCACCGGGTTCACAGGTGCGTGTAAGTCAGTCAATATATCGGGTCTCAATAGCTCAGTGGTTAGAGCCCTGGCACGGTACACCAGAGGCCCTGGGTTCGAGTTACGGTTTAGGGTGACATTTGCCATTTTAAGAGGCCCTGGGGCTACATATGGAGGTTTCTATGCAAAATATCTAATTAAATTACATAATTGCTCTACCTAACGCAAAGAACATGTTAAGACATGTTTTCTAATACATTCTTACTATTCACCACCTGTGACATTTGCCATTTTAAGTTCCTTGCATTTGAACTACCTCCTACCTAAATTTCACAGTCAGTGTAAATCTTTTTTGTTTTATTCAGTGTCCAGTTTCCTAAAAATTTTTCGATTAAGAAAGTTCAAATTAATAAACTGTGGGTACTTAGTATGTATTAGAAAATCAATTTGAACTTTCTCTGTACATGAAATATACAGCTTATGGATTTTGATTAGCTCATTTGCATAGAAATATCCATATTTAGCCTTAACTCACTTGCGTACCTCTTACCTAAATTTCACAGTCCGTGTAAATCTAAAATCTCCTTGTTTTATTCGTGAGAACTTTTAAATTATTTTACATCAAACTACACAAGACAGTATGCCCTTAAAATTTCATTCTTGCATATAATAGCATTCCATAAGATTAATGAGAGCAATAACCACAACTCATGAAAAATCTGTATCTCTATTAAAGAGACAATGACTATCTTGTGAAAAAAAAGTTGTCACAAATTTTAGTGACAAGAACAGTTACTTCATGTAGATAAATTTGGGCAATCTCCATTTCAACATTTTCTTGTGAGTGTTAAGTCCTACTAAAAATTCTGGTATCAATTTCTGCAGATTGGACATCACTATAATTGCAAATCAAATACATGTACCGTGAAATCACAAATTTTTGTGGGAGTTTAATTTCGTTGTTTTCAAGGTATAAAGGGACCCACAAATTCAAGTACACCACATAATATTAAATATGTCATATATGTAGCTACTTAATATTTCCCTAACCATGAAATAAAATCCCCTCAAATCAAAATTTTTTTTCAAACCTTGAAAATTTGATCCCACCAAAATATGTGATTTCAAGTTGTACCGGTATGTACCGGTACATGTATGATCATGCAATGCTGTCATTTTATATCTATTAGAACTGATTAACATATGTCCCAATCATTATTTATCTCCAACCTGCTCTTGCTACTCTTTCATAATCTGGAATCTCTATTAGTCTGCAGTTAATTAACGCTCCTTAAACTTTATATGGCTGAAATTCATTTAAATCTCATTTTCAGTGTTTATTTATCTAAGTTACAGCATGAGTAAATGTATAAAAAGTCAAATTCTTTAAGTATTATTTTATATTGGTTGAAAGTTTTTTACATTGTGACAGATGTGAGATCTGTGATAAATTTGAACCAATACTCCAAATTTCATAAATTTTGAACATTTAAAAAAAATTCAAGACTTGATGTTTATCCCCAATTTATATAGATACATAATAGATAACTCTCCAAACAAAATGAAGAAAATGATAAAATCAAAATTGCAGAATGATTTATTTATGATTTTACAAGTTTTTGATAATGAATATCACAAAGTCCTATTTACGAATCTACAGTTTTACATCAACAAGCTTATATTTGGAAATTTTGCAGTTTCTCAACAAAGAAAAGATTTTTCTGCAACTCGACCTCTGAAATATGTATTACGCAGTTTGTCAAAAAGTGTTAAAAAAAAAAAATTACTACCAGTTTACTACCACCCCCTCTAAATACATCATTTAATTATTTGAAAACACCACATAAACAATGGAGTAATTACACTACCCTGTCAGAAAAACATGAATGGAGAGAAAAAAAAATCCCTTTTAGCGTTCAGTCATTATAGTGCGTAATTGTAAGGTTTCTCTCTCAATTAATGGGAGTTGACTTCAATCACCATTTTAATGGCCGCACCAAATAACTTTTGTCATAGAAGGGATTAAACGTAGAATGTTGTGATGTTTCTGATTTTTCTGAAGTTTCTATGAATTGTTGATTGATCAGAATACTATCCCAGTTGTCAACAAACATTAGACTCATTAACTGTGAAATATTACACTCGTTAACTGGGAAGAAGGAAACAATATATACTGAATTTTTTTTTTTGAACCTAAAAAGGTTATGATAAGAGATATTGGATTAAAGTTTTCACTGGAAAGTCTAATTAGCGCGTTTTGTCATTCCTCTTTGACTTTTCCCCTTTTTAGTGCAGTTTTCTCTATAAAGTAGCTGATCAAGGATAGGTTCTCTCAGACACAACCTAGATATTATATTTATCAATCATTTTTATGGCTTGCCCGAATCAAATGATCCCAGGGGTATATTGTTTTTTTCCTGTCTGTCTGTTTGTCTTTCTGTTGTCAACTTTAACCTAGCCCATAACTATTGCGCTGTGTATAAAGTGTATATACCACTTCAATCTACGTCCCACTCCAGAATTGTGTTACAATCAGAGCACAGTGTTTCACAAACAAAATCTTGTTATTTATTTATAATTATTAATGAATATTATCACCATCTCTCAATGGCCAGGAATTAATTTTCTACTGAGAGAAATAGATTTGAACAATATGTCTTTATATTTGCACATTAAAAATGTTTTGATGAGTAAAAATATTTTTGCAATTATATTTCATCGAGTATTTCATCCTAAAAACCAATGTCTCAAAAAATGCCAAACAATCAAAGGTGATGTTGCTTAACTTTTTTTGAAAGTCATGTAGTACATGTATAACATGTTTATAGTATCAATTACTGTATCAAAATCAACAATATAAATTACCAGTGAGAAAAATTTAAGAATAGGTTTAATATATTAATTAACAATATTAACAATATAAATTACCAGTGAGAAAAATTTAAGAATAGATTTAATATTTTAACATAACTAAAGGTTTGAAATTTTTGAAAAAAAATCGGGGAATTAGAATCTTAATTTTTCAATAATTTTAACAGATTTCTTTCCTTTTAAATTTTCTCACAGTTAAACAGCAATAAATTATTATTATTCAGTCTCTTTAGGTATATTTTAACAAAATCATTTTTATTTTCAATGTGCGCAAATTATGAACAACACAATATATTTTTTCTCTTCAAACATATTATTGTTATACGAACAGATCTTTTTTTCTTTCTTAAATATTTGAATGGCCACTTTTTTAAAAGTTCTATGCCAGACCTCTATTCAACTTTCCTACATATCAGATAAAAGTTTTTTCTAAGCTTTTATTTATCTACTGGTATATTGAAACATACATGTATTGATATCTCTATCAGTCTTTGGTTGTTTAGCGGGAAATGTAATGCCCAATTGAACTTTAATCGATTTAACTGTAATGTTTTACTTCATGAAAAAACAAACTTTAGAAGCACAATAACTGGTTTGAAAGGATTAAATTCTAAATGTGTCAGGCAAACCAGCCAACACTCAAGAACGTATAAGTATTATTTAAGACCAGAGTAAATATTAAGCTCTTATGGTATTGATTTTTAACAGATCTCGAGTCTTGGAATAAAGTGCTGATCAGTTCTCTCAGAGTAAATTGTTTTAAAAATATTGATCTTAAGATTGAGATATCCAGTTATTTTCCAAAGAGGCTTTACGATATTAAGGCTGCAGATGCTAAAAAAAAGTCTTTGACATTTTCTCTTTGTACACCCAATATCATTGTCTGGCATATCCAATAACTTAATTCCTCTTAAATATCCAGTATATCAGGTACAGCTAGGGTTTATGAAATATATATAATTATATAAAGGTACATTATTAATTAATTTTGTCATGAGATGAATGAAAGCCATATTAAGAATTCTGAATGCAAATTTTTGGGTTGTTGAGAAAATGAAATTCGATCTCAGGTAAAGCAATTATATTCTGCTGAAGATTGGAAATATTACCTTTAATTAACAGATATATATATACTGCACAGCTGAACTTGAGTATCTTGAACTTTAAATACTATAAATGTCTCGAAATGAGGTGAATTAGTCTCACCCACCTCTTTACGTTTTTATGCGCCCGGATCGATAGATCCCGGGCGTATATTGTTTTTGTCTTGTCTGTTTGTCTGTTTATCTGTTTGTCTGTTTGTCTGTTTGTCTGTTGTCAACTTTAACCTTGGCCATAACTTTTGAACAATAAGAGATAGAGACTTCATATTTGGTATACATACTCCACTAATAAAGTCCTTTCAAATGACATCAAGGTCAATGACCTTGTGACCTTGACTGTGACCTATATGCTAAAAATAGCTTTTTCCACTGTTTGTCATAACTTTTTAACCATAGGAGATAGGGACTTCATATTTGGTATGCATACTCCACTAATAGAGTCCTTTCAAATGACATCAAGGTCAATGATCTTGTGACCTTGACTGTGACCTATATGCTAAAAATAGCTTTTTACACTTTTTGCCATAACTTTTGAACCATAGGAGATAAGGACTTCATATTTGGTATGCATACTCCACCGATTAAGTTCTTTCAAATGACACCATGGTCAATGACCTTGTGACCTTGACTGTGACCTATATGCTAAAAATAGCTTTTTCCACTGTTTGTCATAACTTTTGAACCATAGGAGATAGGGACTTCATATTTGGTATGCATACTCCACCGATAAAGTCCTTTCAAACGACGGCAAGGTCAATGATCTTGTGACCTTGACTGTGACCTATATGCTAAAAATAGCTCTTTACACTTTTTGCCATAACTTTTGAACCATAGGAGATAGGGACTTCATATTTAGTACGCATACTCCACTGATTAAGTTCTTTAATTACACCATGGTCAATGACCTTGTGACCTTGACTGTGATCAATATGCTAAAAATAGATTTTTTGAACTTTGTTGCCGCCGGGCGCATAGTGTTTCACAAACACATCTTGTTTAACCTGGAAATCTCAGATTCTTCAAAGCCCATCCATTTACGTCAAGGGAAAATCGAGCAATACTATTCATTTTCATCATACTGTTAAAATGTGTATTTACCAGAGAATCTTATGAAAATTTACATATAAGAAGTGTCAACAGAATTTAAAAACAATAGGGAGAAAGAAATATATAACATTGCAAGGGGGGAATGGAATAGATTTAACAGAGAAAGGAAGATAAAATATATTGTTTTTAAACATCTCAATTTCTTTTTGTCCTCGAGAAGTTCAAAATAATAAGGTTTGACTGTATGTGAACTGTACTGAATATTCTTTATTTGCCCCCTATCAGTGGAATCAGAGGGGACTTATACTTTCCTCCTTATCTGACTGTCTGTCTGTCCATCTGTCTCATATGGTTTTCTGCACATTTTTCCCCAAATTCTTGCAGGTATTGAAGTGATTGAATGAATGTTCTTTAAAATTACAGATCCAAAATGCATTCCATTCTGTTTTGGTGTTTGTTTTTTTTTTATTTAGAATTATGGGCACTTTGAATTTTTAAGGGGAACTAGTTTACACTTGCTGGTACTCTGGGGGTCTAGTATTGCTTAGGCAATACATTCAGAGTGCTTGCTTCATATTATATTTCATAAAATGATTATTAAGTCTATACTGAAAAGTGGGAAAGCCAGACACTATAGATAAGTCAAATTAAATCCAAGGTATTGGGTTGTACAATGCAAAAAAAAAGAACAGTTTAGGACAATTCATAATACTGTATATGAATTCATATACTATGAAATATACTGTAAGAGTATATACATTATTTGGGGAATAATATTAATATGGATGTCAAGGTTGCATACCCGATTGTAATCAGTTCAAGCAAAATATGCTTTTCAGAAGATATAATCTACATGAAATCTCTTTATACCTTTTATTATTTGCTTTGCACACCATTTGAAAGATGCTGAGTTGGGGAATTTTTTTTTTTTTTTTTTTTGTGCTAATTAGGCAACGGAATAGTCATTACATTTCTCTGTTCTGTATTAAGGTATTTTCACTATGACATTGCTGTCTCATATATGTATATGTTAAAGGTGGGGTCCAAAATCCTAATTAAGGCACGATTCTGATGCATTATGACGAAAAAGTGCGTCATTACGTTGGATGTGTCCTACATTGTTCCTCTACGTCAGAATGTTAATTCTATCACCTAAGCTTCCTTGCTCTGGATGGCTTATGAAGAAGACAGATTTCTTATTTGTGGACAGAATTAGTTATACTCCAAGAAGATCTGTATTTTCACGTTTCTAAGCCCAATGAGCTTTATTTGTAATGAATACGACTTTGGCATGCTAATGTCTTGTAACTGCGTGATGAAAGAGTCGTTGCCAGTTACATTGGGTGATGAATTGAAAGAAGTTATTACTTCCCCAATAAGATGGACAAAAATGGAAAAGCAGGGCATTTAGGAATGCTAATAAGTTATTCTGTTCTGATAATTCATTTTATTACGCCAAAGCAAAAATTTGATCACGTTGGACTATTATTATGCTGACCTAATTGCCATCTGCTTTTTGTGGCCATTTGCTGTCAGAATGGTCATGTTGACTTCCACCCACCCAATAATTTTTACTCAGCATTTTGAGTTCACTCATTGTGGTATACATGTAGCTACTCTATGTCCAATGCAGCCAGTAATTGGTCTTTTTTGAAATAACTAACTTGCTATAAAAATATTGCATTGATCTTTTCAGAAAAAGGTACTGAGCAAAGCAATTTTTTGAATCAGTTGATACTCATATTCATACAAAGGCCTTTTCATATGTTAAAAGTGGAATTAGACTATTATAAATACTATTCATATGAATGATATTATTACATTTATGCAAGCAGCTGTATTATTTACACCATAATTCTTTTTTATGCAAACTTTGATGAAGTTCTACAAGACAAAATCCTCACATCATGATTCCATGATGCATTTTTTCACAAGTATTACAAATATGTAATAATAAGTCAAAAAAAGAACTTTGATATTAAATGAAATTAAGAAAAGAAAAAAATATGCAACTTCTTAAGCTTTAAATAGAACATTGATATTAAAAGAGAAAAGAAAAAAATCCAACTTCTATAAAGCTTTAAAAATAGAATTATTATTATAGCAGATCTCACTTTTTAAATTTAATAGAATGAAAAGAAAATCTGTCACTGTAGCATTGATCCCACTTTATAGCTGCAATCATTTCTGTGAAGCACATGTATATAAAAACTTTTATTTTTTTGTTTTAGCACCCAGTGACTCCAAGATGTCGCATGAGAAAAAACGTGGGAAGTACGAATCGCTGGCGTCTCCCGGAATCCCTCGGGAGCGACCTGTTGGGAAGTTCCCAGGCTATAAAGGCGGTCCAGATGAGCTATAATAATAGCCTGGTCAATATCATCACAGGTCAGTGTCTCAACAAAAAAGCCTCAACTCTGGCAGTACATAGTGTCATTTTATCACATTCTGATACCTCCTTGATCTTTGGACCAGAATAAAATTCAAAGATCCACATGAATTCATATCAAATAAAAATGACGTAATTTTTTCTCTTGTCCATGTAAGTGAGCTTTTCATCATTTTTCAAATCTTGAAAATTGTGTCTGTATTTGAATAATTTGCATAGCCCCCAACCTCTGATCTAAAATGTTCAATTATATTATGAACCACTGTTTCAGATCAATTGAAAATTTTTTTTGGAATGGAATATATGGATATAACAAACAGTATTCTGGCTCAAAAGTCCTTTTAAGGACAGATGAAATTTTTTTACAGGAAATGAAAGCACTGTCTCTACTTTGTGTTGATGTTCTGGATTGGTTTATATTTTTTGGCCTAATTTCATTGCAAATGAAGCTTTAAATAATAAATTTCCAGAAAATAAAAAAATTGTAAACCTTACATTTTGTGATGTTCAAATGTCCATCTTTCAAGTCCTTCTGAAACCATCCTTTTTAATCTATACAAATATTTTTCATTCAAGTTCCATTTTTGTGCAAATTTGAATAATTTACCTATAATTATTAAATTTATGTTACTTATTATTTATTTTCATTTGTTGCATTGAATGAATAAAGACTATATGTACATTGTATTAATATATGTTTTATTTTTCCTCCATAAATTGTCATATAGTTATTTTCAACACAATCTTTTATTGACAAAATAACTTTTACAAATACTCACCACTGAATAAACCATCTGTTACAATAAATAGAAATATGAATGTGCTGTAAGTCACAACTAAACACATAGTCATAGCCGTTTGTCATAAGGAAAACATCAAATTGGTAAAAGCAAGAGTCTAACCGCAACGGAAAATAAAAAGACAGATTGTATTTTTGAAACGTTCATAATGTTTTATGGGCATTTTAAGGCCCTCAAACCCACATTTTTACTTAATACATTTGAGAATTTGCTTTATTTTTAGCTTTACAAATTTTTTTATTAAAAAAAAAGATGAAACATCTCATCCTTTTTAAAGGGGAGGAAATTAAAAACAGTTTAAAATTTAAACAATAAAAATCTTTAACACAGAACTGTAAAACATCAGAGGTGGGATCACCATGGAGGAGTCTTCCCCTTCTGCTGTTGAACAGGTAAAAATTTAGGAACCTGGGGGGGCACTTATATATTAAAACTTGATTTTCTTTAGATTAGCTCAGGTGAGTGATGTGGCCCATGGGCCTCTAGTTAAAGAAAAATTAAAACTACATTTTAAAAACTTGTTTTGGATATATTTGCACGCAGGCATATTTCAGGACTGCATTTAAAGCCAAGATTTGTGTGTGCAAAATTCTGATGTTAATGTACATGTACAGGTGCATATTCAAATTTTGTGTGATTTTTTTTTTTTTTACCTGTAAAATGAACATATGTACCAGTTTATGTCTGATAATAATCATAATATATCTAATATTTCTTTATAGCTGAAAGCCCTGTTCTTAATATGAACCTTGATGTTAGTAAACCATACACTTTCCGTCAGATAGAGGATCGTCCAATCACGGAGCCCGAGAGAAAACTGAGTCAGCAGAGACTGTCTGTGGACGCCTTAGCTATTCAGTGAAGTTCAGAAAGTAAATACAATAAATTTAAAAAAGAAGTTTTAATGTCGTATGGCTTTTTTTTTTCAATCATTAATTTATCAATTTTACCAAAGAATTTGAGATTGAATTGCTGCACTTAAATATGGAATTTATACAAAAGAGGGGGGATTTATGCAAATAAGTGATAAGATAGATCTCCTGAAAATCAACTCCTCTATACATATTTTGATTTATTAAGTTTAAAGAATAGAAAAGTTATGTAGTACTGCTACTTTAGGAAGTTTCCTTGCTTATATATCCCTTTACATTTGTGAAATATTCTACTGAATGGTATGGAATTAACTTTATTTCCAAACTCATAAGAGCCCACCTATTTCAAGGCAAATCCATTAAGAATTTTTTATTTGAACTTTTAGTAAGGAGAATCGAGATAAATATAAAAGAGAAATAAAGGAGAGATTGTCATGTGATCAAATTATTCACAAATTATTAAATGTTATAATTTTAGAGTACCAACTCCGCTTGGACCAATCAAAAAGTATGTACCATCTATTGCTAGGCCAGCCACACCTAAGGACATATTTCTTTACCACTCCAAGAAAAGCCAGAGTCAGTTTGGACCGGGTATTGACTTTTTTTCCTATTAAACCTTCAAGCCCATATTTTTTAATTAAGTTCATTAAGTTCATATCCATTAATTATAATTGCAAATTGTGTCCTTGAGGTTTTAAATGTACCATTCATAACATCTTTTGATGATGATACATTTGAAGATCTACGGTGCACATGGGAAATGTAAATCTACATTATTTATTGATACATCAGAATCATTTTGGGGAGTCTTTTTGATGTTTTGGTTAGGGAGAAGCTAATATAATGAATAGCTTTCCATACATTTCTGCAGCATTGCCTCATGATAAATATGTAGTTTTTAAAAATTCATGATGTGGGATCAGTTTTTGATTTTCAGGCCACACCCGGTTTCAATAATATATCAAGTTGAATCAGTACATCATTTCACAAACAAAATGGCAAATATAATATTCTTAAAATTTCCTCTTTTACAGTACATGTGTACTATGATGTAGATGTTGATCATCATGAATGGTCAAGTGGAAACTGAACTCCATTAACAAAATTTGGGGAGGGAATTTTTTTATTCTTTTTGAAGCTATCATTTAGCTATAGCCTAAGTAATTGGACTTATTTTATGTTATCAGTTTAATTAGCTTCAGCTCAGTGTCACCGGGTTCACAGATGCGTGAAGATCAGTCAATATATCGGGTCTCAATAGCTTAGTTGGTTAGAGTGCTGGCACGGTACACCAGAGGTTCTGGGTTCGAGTCCCGGTTAAGACTTGACTTTTCACCGCTTGTGACATCAGTATGTTGCAAAAATAATTAATATTTAATTACTGTTAGATCATAATAAATGTTAGAGTGGAAACTGAACTCCATTCACAGAATTTGGGAGGGACATTTTCTTTTCTTTTTTTTTTTTTTGAAGCTATATAAATTTAATTAGCTATAGCCTAAGTAATTGGACATATTTTATGTGATCAGTTTTAAGCCTCAGCCTGTTGCCACAATAATTAATATCTAAATACTGTTACACACATGTTTAGCTACCTAAGAACAGATAATTAGGGGCCTCACCTGGTCACGAATTATTGATCTGGGGATTTTTACGGCAATCCTTGCCGGCCAATGATTGACTGGCTCAATATACTCACGTTGTAATTCATGATTTTTTTATTTAATGCAATTGGGAAAGGACAAGCATACTGATGTTGGTTTATGTTTCTTATAATGTTGACGCATTTGCAGAGAAAAAAGATGCTGCATATTGCGACATCATTATATAAACAAATGAGTAAGCTGGGAAAGTTTTCTAGCTCACCTGAGCTTTTCTGATCACATGTGGTATGTTGTCTGTGTCCATTCATCTGTCTGTAAGCTTTTCACCCTTTCAAACTTCTCAAGAACCACTGGGCCAATTTTAACTAAAGTTGGTACAAAGCATCCTTTGGAAGGAGAGTTTACATTGTTAAATGTCTAGTCCCTTACAAGGGGAGATAATCAAGAAAAGACAAAGTAGGGTGGGATCATTAAAAAATATTCTTCTCAGAAAAGCTGAAACTTATGTGGAAGCATGCTGAGTACATGTTGTGTAGAGTATAATTTGTTCAAATTATGACCCCCCTGGGTAGGGCTGGGCAACAACAGGTATTAACAGAGGGGAGAAACCTGGTGAAGAGCAGCAGAGCCAAAGTTTTTCAGGTGAGCATTGTGGCCCATGGGCTTATAGAGACAAACTTTCATTCATGTACATGTAATAAATGAAGTGGTGTGATAAAGGTTTTTATTTGTTTGAATTAATGCCATCGGTTGGTTATTATGGGAAGTCAGAATAGAATTACATGAGAATTTCTCACACTCGATCACAAAGAGTTGTACATAACAACACAATATGAATGCTGAATATTATTGTATTTCAAACCTCTTTCCAATTTCTTTCCAAAATAGTTAATTGTAAAATTGTTCATGAAGCAATCACCACTAGAATTGTATATTTGTGAGCTTTTCATAATGTTTCACCAATTTCGTTTCAGAATCATTTGGTTTGAATGCTCTTCATTTGCATGTCTAAAAAATATTAACTGAATATTAATCGATGCCCTGCAGTTTTGATTGGTTCAATTTGTTTTTACAACTTTCAGAAAAACAGTGTATAGGCCTACGCAATAAGGAAGTCATATGTATGAAAAAATATGTACGTAACTTACCTAAAGCTGTGAATTATGATGGAGTTAATCCAATATAAACAGTCAGTGTGAAAAATTAACATGCCTCTCTCCATTGTTTTAAGTTAGAAATCATGTTTGCAGCATTTCTTTGGGAATTTTAGCAGTTTGATAAAGGAGTTACAGGGGAAAAACAGATTAGAAAAAATGATTTTCCATTTAATGAAAGGATGGAGCAAATTTTTTTTTCCGATTAAAACTATGGTTCACCATTTAATGAAAGGAGCAACAGTTTGTTCTTTTCTGAACAAAATTTCATTGTCTTCTATCATTATTCACATTTAAATCAATTAATGTATATGCATACCATGTAGGTCAAAAAGTTCCTGATTTTGGTAAGTCCAGTAGAAATTGCCAGTAACCATGACAACATGCTTTTCAATGTTTAATGAAAGTAACAATGCCAGTGTATCAGTAGTAAGAATTTCTTCTTTTAAAAACCCAAACCTGACCAAATTGATATGAATCTGTTTTTCATATCTTTTTATCATTGTTTTTATGGTCATATAAATTCTGGTCCACTGAGTTTCTGTATACTGTATAAGCAGAAATTTTAAACGAGGATTTAGTTTTGGCATTTTTAGCGATATAAAGTTAAGATTGCTGAAATTGCTAACAATTCATTCCTACGTTTAAGGTTACCGTTTTCTTTCAAGACATCATAAAATTGCTAAAATTATTCCTCGCTAAAATTAAATACCAATATTAAAAGAAGAATTGCTAAATCTGCGTCTCGCTAAAAATTCTGCTTAATACAGTAAATTTGAAATATTTACTGATGCAGTTTTTTTTCATATTAAGATAGATATACCTAAATATCAATGATATATACCCTCTAAAAGAATATATATTAGATATTTACATGGATGTAGCTCATATTATTTTATGATAATTAACATAGCAAATTAACAATTACAATTAAACCTCATATAATTATATGTATCAAGTCCCTCATTACTAATGTTCATACTCGTTAAAGTATAATTTAATTTTTATTAGTTTTAGTTTAGTATTTAGCAGTCTCTTAGTTTGATGGCTAGTTTTTTTTTTCTCATATGAAATATGGTGGTTATAAGGATATATGAATCAGCTGTCATGTATCACATATAGTGTTCCATATATTCTTATGTCATTCATATGAGTTTGACTTTTATTTTTTATTTGCATTCTAATAACATTACTCATAAATTAATATTTTGCTCATTTTCATTCTTTAAATCAAATTAATTTGAAATAATACATAGGATGAACTTATTTTGAATATTTTTCGGGACCAAAAATATATATATAATTATACTGATATTAAATGTAATTCACACTTTCACTATCATTTCATGCTTATTAAGTTACATGTTAGGTACTTGACATCATAATTTATTTTATTTATTGATGCTTTTGATTCATCATTTGATGCATCATACTTTGGACATTTCTTGAATAATATATTGTAAATTTTTAATTCTTCATGGTAAGCCCTTAATTTAATTATTAAAATTAATACCCCGGTATGTATGAAGATAAATTACTTTTTTTTTTTATTCCTATGCTGTTGTAGGATTTGTGGGACCATTATCTGAATTTGGTTTGTTCCTTACTTTATTTCAAAGCATGTTTAGTTTGGTTCATCTGAATTAACTCTATTTATATGAAATATATGGAATTTGGAGGACAGACAAAAAAATTGAGTGTATGTTGGGTTGCTTTGTTTTAAAGCATTGAGAGAATTCCAAATCATGCATATGCTCACCTGAAAATGACAATTTTTAATATATATTATAATATATATATTTTTTGGAAATTGATAAACAAAACTATACAAATAATATTAATTTAAAATCCCTGCACCATGGGAATTCTGTGCTGTTTTCTGTTACATTTCCGTCTATTTCAATTTTACTCTGCAAATCACAAATTTTTTCACACTTTGCCTAAAAATCTTGCCTACAAGAAGTAATAATATTATTATTTAACCACTAGCATGCTAAGTCTTGTACTTTTTTCATCAAATGTCCGACGAACAAGAAATTAAATTGGTGTGACCATATATAGTATATATATTTTTTTGGAAATTGATACAGTCAAAGCTCCCCCTCCCTCTGTATTTCAATTTATAATAACAATTAGGAATGATAAAAGAGTTATATTATAATGATATAAAAATTTAATGTAAATGTGAAAATAAAAGAGTGCTATAAAATTTGGTTAAAAAAAAATAATGTTTGAAAATGATTATATTCAGTGTTTGAAAAATAATAATTGGTTTGAAATTGTAATCTGGGTTATGTTACAAAGAAAATGTTGCAGGATGTGTGGTTTAAAGGAAAAATAAATTATTGAGCTTTTAATATTAATATCTGATTGCATGGTGAGGGACTATGTTATTATTAACAATTTATTGCAGTTTAAATTGATTTTAAGAAATTAAAAGATATATGCTTTTATCTAAGACAACATTTGAGTACAATGTGTATTAGTTTTCCTAAAAGTGATATTTTAAATGAATATTAATGAAGAATTGAAGATTAAGGTGCATATATTAATTGAAATCATGTTTGGATGAGAAATCAACCAGCAACTAATTAATTAGCTCAAGCAAAGTGTTTAATAAATGAAGATGTATCAGTGTTCACAAATTCATTACGATTGTTAAAATTCAGTTGAATAAATGTAATGCCTAGTGATTTAGTAACTAATAAATTATTTCTTTATTATCTTTTATCTACCCCCTGTTTGGTTGAACATTTAAATCTTTAATCTAATAGTATAATGATATATATTTTTTAACATTCAATTTTTACATTATCTTAACTTCAATGCTTTTAAGCATTTTTAATGAAAGACAATTTGAATTTCTTCTTCATTGCTGCAGCAATAGAAATTAAAAAAAATTTTGGAAAGAAAAGGCAGACATAATTAGGGGTATAGAAGAAGAAAGTTAACTGATTCGCTGTACAAATCAATTATTACCATCATATTTGCCTCTAACTCCAAAACCATTTTATTTAAGATGTGATACTAAAGTGCCTAAATATGGACTGGGAGCTCCATAGGCCATTCCTACAGAAGGCAGAAGTCCTAGCCAGCCTACTGAAGGAGGCAGATGATCCTAGATTCCAGAAATACTACAGGAGTCCCGCCTCAGAAACACTGGACACTTACATCAAGAAAAACAAGTTTTACAGCAACGACTACAAAGAAATGAGTAACAGGTAAACAGTTTACAGGATCAAGTGCATGTTACATGTACATAAAATATGCTAATATGCATGTCAATGTGTCTGACCGTAGCTCGAGATTTCTAAAACAGTGTCTGCTAAAGTTCATGTTTGTAAATCAGGGTTTATGTCAACCTGCAAAAATCAGGAAACTTGTTATGTACAAAATGAATAAACCATAAATTTTGGAATGTAACAGATTGAGTCTGGTGGCGGACCCAGAGGAAGACGAAGTTAAAGGAGTAAGTCATCCAGCCCATGTTTCTGAGAAACGAGTGAACAATGTCACCATTATAAAACTGGACTGCAAGGACCCCCTTATAACTAAGACAGGTAGGCCAGTAACTGTAGGTAACCCATTTTTAACCGGGTAAACAGTATCAATAACCAATTACCAAAAGTCAGGCAAACCTTAACCAAAGGTAACCTAAAGTTACCAGCTTAACAGTAACCAGAGGTAACCAAATGGTGCCAGTTACCAGGTAAACAGTAAGTAAAGGTAACCAAATGTTACCAGTTACCAGGTAAACTGTAACCAAATGTAACCAGTTACTAGGTCAAAGGTAACCAAATGTTACCAGTTATCAGGTAAACAGTAACCAAAGGTAACCAGAAAACAGTTACCAGTTACCAGCTAAATGGTAACCAAAGGTACCCAAATGTTGCCAGCTTCACCAAAAGTAAAATCCATGTACTTCATGGTAACCAAATTTTGCCACCTATCAGGTTAAAGGTCTATCTGGTGTACAAAAATTTACTTTTTTATGTTTGTTGGTTGTTTAACGTCCCTCTTGAAAATTTTTCACTCATATGGAAACGCCACCATTTGTCAGTAGACAGCTGCTAATTTTGACCTATGGTCAGCACTCAGACCCATTGGGCAGTGAGGGATGAGCTTTTTTTTCATGCCAGCACCTACTGCAACAAGGGACCTCAATTTTTACTGTCTTTTGATAAGGACTGGTATCCTTATCCACAATAAGATCTGAACCTTGTGACGTAACTCCTTACTCTGCGACTCTAGAGCAGACACTCTAACCACTGCACCACACAAGTGACTGTATGAGTGAGGTTTTAATCTCAGGTGAAATAATGTATAGACTGCTACAGATATCCTGGAGGGATTTGTGGCTACCTGAATTATGCAGGAAGTTGATGCTGAATTAGCTAGGAAAAGGGGATTGTTTTGCTAATAAGGATATTTTTTGGTAATTCATTTAATTTGTGTTTTGTTATGTTCCTAATATTCTTGCTTTTTTTGGGTTTGTTTTATTGCCAGAACAGGAAAAATCATTATTTTTCTCAAGTATACAAGCATCGTCTTAATGGAAAAGGAAATGTATTATAATAATTGCATGATTTATACAATTGATAATTTCTTTAATCTCATTTGAGAGAAAGAAAATTCATGAGGTAATACATTCTTATTGAATTGAACTTGAATTATCCATGTATTTAGAATGCAAATTTTCATATTTGTAATTGATGATGGGTAAATTACAGGGGTAATTGCTATTTAACTCACCTGGGCAAAGTTGAAGTTAAACTTTTTATAGGTAGGTCCATTTATCCTAAAGTAAGCCTTCCTGGGCCACACTTGACTGATTAAAATGCAAACTTGTTTTGGTGGTCCTTTCTAATGCCCAATACAGACCAAACCAGGGGAACCATACTAGGTCAGACTTGCTGTGGATGTTGCACCTGTCCTATACTATCTGGTTGAGTGAGCATAGGTTCGAGTTTCTGGAACAGTTCCCTTTCAAAAGTAACCATAGGTCCTTCCTAATGAACTCAAGTGATTATGATGAATTTTTAAATGTAACACCAGTAAACTTTGCTTCAAAGTCTATAATTACATATAACTTGAGATTTAGTCCATGTAACCAGATTAGTTAAGTGTGTCTCCAAGTTAAGAGAGTCACTGGTACATACTCATTTTGCTTCAGATGTTGCAAATGGTTAGCCGATTTTTAAGCCTTTTAAAAATCTTGTAAATTGCTAGCAACCTAGATATTCATTGATTGCTAATTGAATGATATTGATCATTATGCATCCATATATGTACATGTGATAAAGTTACCAAATAAATGAAATGAATGGACAAAATTTTGTTCCATTTTCAAGGTAATTTTAAAATTAAGTTACAGTAATTTAAAATTTAGTCTTAAGTCTGTTCTCAGTAAATGGTCTTGATACCATATAACATGTATCTCTTGAGTTAAAGAGAAAATTATTTTACTGATAAAGTCAATCAATATTCTGTTTGGTGACTTTGCAATTCCTAGTGAAACATGAATATTAATAAAGACAAAACAATTAATGCATGAAAAACTGGACCACACCACTGGGATTAATTGTTATAAATCCTCTAAGATTAAAAGTATGCAGGTTACACTAAATCAAGATTTTATGTTCGTTAACGAGAAAGATAAATGGAAAAAAATTACACATGTAAAGTCAGCTGGAAAATAAAAATTAGAAAAAATCAAGATTTCCCTAATTAAAAGACAGCTTGTCGGCAACTCCCTTTGATGACTCATTAATCTCTATTTTTTTTTTTTTAATATTGATATTTGTCATTCTAGTCAACTTCAAACTTGTGAGACAGCTCATTCTAGTACAAGGAATAAAATCAAACAATAGAACAAAGTATCAAAAATAAGGCAAAATTCTAATCATGGGAAATATAGGCAAATGGAACATTTTTTTTTCTTCAATCAGACTACTTTAGGGTAAGCCTATGTAATTTCAGTATCCCTGTTGTGTCATTTTACCCATAATCCTCTCTGATTAATGGTATCTTGGTCTGTAATCCTTTATAAATGACTGTATCTTTATATGACAAGTCAGGATCAGGCTTGCGTTTTGTTATGTACAATTTCTAAGACAAGATCTATAATTAGCAAAATATTATTTCCCTCCTAAGCACTAAGTCATGTGATAGCAATTTTCTCAAATGGGAAGGATGCGACCATTTTCTTTCATCAAGATAAGGATTTTTTTTTCTCTTGGTGATTTCCATCCCAAGATATAAATGACTCTAATAAGCTTTCCTACCAGAAAAACACACTATCTAATGACACTTTTCAAGGTTATATACAGCTGCTTCTCTCCGGCAATTTTCCCTTTTTTTCTGAATGAAAACCTAAAATTGGAAATCAATATATCTGTAGTGTTGGGAGCCCTCAAGCTCAAGGTTTTTCTGTAGTGCGTAGCATGAATTTTTTTTCACCCCTCGTTAAAGCATCTCCATTGATGTTCTTAGTGCATGCAATGGGGATTAAGACTTTTTTTAATCATTCGTCAAAACAATACAAAGTTATACTTTCTGGGCATGTTTTTTAAACCCTATGCAGATGCTGCAGAAACGTACTATAAAACACAAACAGTTGGGTTGGGTCATGTATTATTTACGCGATCTTTGTCGTTAAGTGACAATCCAATGAATGGAGGGTTGGGAAACAAACGTGAAGATGAATGAATTAATCTGTAGGATCCCAGCAAGATACGTGGAACTCGACAAAATCAATAACGTGAAGTGCATTCTAAGTTCAGCAGGTTAAGATGGAAAAAAGAAAATCAATTACATCTCTCGTTTTTCATTAAATTTTTTTTACACCATATAAAGATTTTTCTTAAATGTAAAAAAATAAATTAAAGTTTAAGAAATGATTTGGGGTGGGGGTGTGTGTGCACAGCCATACATTTTCAGTTGTTGGGCACCATCAACTACCAAATATTCTTTGACTGGCAAAAAAAAAAAAAAAAAAAATTAATCATTTTATTGAAGTACATAAGCATATACATGTAGTAGCTATAGTTTCTATCATATTCTATATATATTGACCAAAAGAAAATATGGTTTATTCAGTGTTTGAAATAACCATGCGCCCGATCGCCCGAGACGCACAAATTTTGTTACGGGCAAACAGATTTGCATGTATTGACGCCCGGCTGGACGTGTGAAATTTTTCTATAAATTAAAATTTAGATATTTGACAAACCTCTCTCAAATCAAATAATATTACTGGCTTCAAAGAGTTACAAGCAGTAATATCGTGAGTACCTTGCAGTTTTTAGCTCACCTGAGCCGAAGGCTCAAGTGAGCTTTTCTGATCAAAATTTGTCCGTTGTCTGTCGTTGTTGTCGTCGTAGTCGTTGTCATTGTTGTAAACTTTTCACATTTTCATCTTCTTCTCAAGAACCATTGGGCCAATTTCAACCAAACTTGGCACAAAGTATCCTTGGGTGAAGGGGATTCAAGTTTGTTCAAATGAAGGGCCACGCCCTTTTCCAAGGGGAGATAATCATGAATTTGTTAAAAATTAATGGCATTTTTAAAAAAATTTCTTCTCCAGAACCGCTGGGCCAGGAAAGATGAAACTCATGTGAAAGCATCCTCAGGTAGTGTAGATTCAAATTTGTTCAAATCATGACCCCCGGGGCAAGGGTGGGGCCAAAATGGCCGACCCAAGTTTTATATAGGAAAAATCTTTAAAAATCTTCTTCTCCAGAACCACTGGGCCAGGAAAGATGAAACTCATGCGGAATCATCCTCAGGTAGTGTAGATTCATGTTTGTTCAAATCATGACCCCAGGGGCAAGGGTGGGGCCAAAATGGCCGACCTAAGTTTTTCATAGGAATATATAAGAAAAATCTTTTAAAATCTTCTTCTCCAGAACCACTTGGTCAGGAAAGATGAAACTCATGTGGAATCATCCTCAGGTAGTGTAGATTCAAGTTTGTTCAAATCATGACCCCAGGGGCAAGGGTGGGGCCAAAATGGCCGACCCAAGTTTTACATAGGAATATATAGGAAAAATCTATAAAAATCCTTCTCAATTACCACTGGGCCTGGAAAGATGAAACTGATAGGGAAGCCATCCTCAGGTAGTGTAGACTCAAGTTTTTTTCAAATCATGACCCCCGGCCCTTGGGATAGGGTGGGGCCAAAATTGCCGACCCAAGTTTTACATAGGGATATATAGGGAAACCTTTTAAAATCTTCTTTTCAAGCACTTCAAAGCTATGATTAGTGATACACGGGGTATTTATATGGAATCATCCTCAGGTAGTGTAGATTCTAGTTTGTTCAAATGATGAACGCCTGGAAGGGGGGGGGAGTAAATTCAAGCCCGATGTGCTCAGGTGAGTGCTGTGGCCCTTGGGCCTCTTGTTTAACTTACTACCGCTCTTTTGCGGGGGAGTCGAGAAAGCTCTAAATCTCGTGAGATCACTTGGGCACATGGCATTGTTTACAGTAGTGACAATCAAATGATTCTACCAATTTTACGCCGAAAGTACAATGTATTTGCAAGAATTGAACTCCAAATAGTAAATTGTCAAATAAGGAAAGTTTAGAACATTTTATCAGCTTTACAATGTGACGATTTTCAATAAATGTTTAACAAAAAAATCCCACTTAGTTAAAAATATCGTAAAAAATGTAACAGTTTAAGATTAGCTCCTCTCAAAAATTAATTCGACTGGGCCAGCGATTGTTTAGCAAGGTATTCCACCAAGATTTTTTACTTATCTGTCCTTTTAAATTCTACAATGATCGATCATGTATAGTATTTAAAAGTACATTTTCCCAATCCAAGACGTTTCCTACCTCCATCGCGAAAGAGTTCCGCTATGTTTCGTAATCGCGATATCAAGTTATTCAATATATAGTGAGCTGGCCCCATTCACATTACTGTTAAAATGAACTTTTGAAAGACAATTGCTTTTTCCGGGCTAGTACATTTATGGCAGGGCTGACAACTTCCACTGGCAATCAGCCCTGCATGTCTAGCTAATTTTACAGCAAGTTTCAAACACTGGTTTATTGCCATAAGTGAGACTTGTCTATATTCAAATGTTGTGTAATCCAAGATTTTCTCTAATACTGTGTATCATACTTCAAGTCCCTTACAGTATATTCATTTGTATTGAATATTTCCTATTCTTGAATATTGTCTAATCAATCTGACCAATTCCTTTGGAACCTGAAAGGTGTCTGAATTGAACAAGTTTTGCAACTGTTTTTTTTTTTTTCATTTAAAATAATATAATGCCACTCCAATACATTTCATGGTAGAGACAAACAATATAAAGTAGCTATCTTTGAAATATTGAAATCGATAAAGATGTTAAGGTAATTATTGACAGGCAGGTTACACACCTGGATCATTAAGTGTGGGTGAGTTAATTAATTAAGACTAATCAATGAAAGATGAAAGCCACTACGATCATGAATTGGGACTATGATTCATCGGCTTCTGTAAACAATCCATGAGGATCGTGACAAAAACCTGACTTCAGACCATTATTAGTCTAGTCATTAATGCTGTGATCTTCTTTTGAATTTAATTAAAACAAAATGGAGATATACACACAAATAAATTAAGAAATTTTGCAAGTCTAGTCTTGCATGATTGTCCAAACATGTATTGCTGACTGTCCTGATAAGACAATTTAAATGTATAATACAGTAACATTTGTCTACTCCAGACACCACAAGTTCCCTCAAGACACTTTTAGTTCCATAGATCCAGGCACCATTAGTTCCCAAGATCCATACACTATGAGCTCTCAGTAGTTCATGTCACTATTAATTCTCTAGTTCATGACACTATTAGTTCCCTAGATCCAGACACCATTAGTTCTCCAGATCCACACACTATAATTAATTCCGTAGATCCATACACCATTAGTTCCCCAAATCCATACACCATTAGTTCCCAGATCCATACACCATTAGTTCCCCAAATCCATACACCATTAGTTCCCAGATCCATACACCTTTAGTTCTGTAGATCCACACACCATTAGTTCCGTAGATCCATACACCATTAGTTCCCCAGATCCATACACCATTATTATCCCAGATCCATACACCATTGATTCCCTAGATCTAGGCACCATTAGTTCCCTAGATCCAGACACCATTTGTTTTCCAGATTCATACACCATTAGTTCCCCAGATCCATACACCATTAGTTCCCTAGATCCAGACACCATTAGTTCCCCAGATCCATACATCAGTGATTCCCTAGATCCACCTTAAATTACCTAGAAGTGGACAACACAATTAAAATTGTTATTCCTTCTTTCTTATATACTTTTAAAAGTATACAAATAGGTTCTGGATTAGAAACCATTTCAAAAAATTGAATATACTGAAAATATTGATAAAGACAAAAAGTTTTCATTCTAACACTGATTTCTTGTGACACCCTATTTTCGCAAGATGGACATTTACTTTTTATTAGAAGACTGAATTTTCACAAATTGTGGTTACCGCTCTCTTTGATCTTCTGGAAATCAACATGAGAGTGATATTTTTTTTTAGATTACATTCTCTTGTGGAATTTCGTGACAATAAAAATTTTGTGAAGAAACAGTGATTTGCAGTAAGCAAAGTTTCAGAATCCACTGATCATTCAAATTAGATTTTAATGTAGCTGTAAAATTATCTGTGAAGCATAGGAAATTTCAACTCTTAAAATGAATCATTTCTTTATAAAATTGATATACCTGGTAAAAACTTATAAAAAATTCAATTGCCAAAGAATAATTGGTTAAGACTAGGGGAGAGAGATTTCTTTGTTTTAAATTAAAATAATTAAGATAAGTAATTATAAGTGAGCAAGGACAATTGAATATTTTCTTGAAGAAAAAAGAAGTCAATTACAATCAGTGAACTGATGGTGGTGTCCTGGAGTCAAGAAGATTTAAAGTTATTTTTAGATTTTTCTTATAAAATTTATCACCTTACTAAAACTATTTCTGTCTTGCTGATAAGTACTGAAGTAACAAAAGAATCTGTAGATGTGTATACTCACATCCAAATATAGAAACTGTTCTGGAAAAAGCTGCGTTCTATTTTAGGTAATCGTATTGGCACTTGTGGGTTTCCCTATAATTACTTGTGCACACTCTATGCTAATTAAATTGATCATGTGTGGGCACGTGAATGAAAAAGGAAAAGAAATTTGTGCCGTAGTAAATTAGATCTTTAAATGAGACACAAAATTATGCAGTAATCTGATAAGAGATGATGCTGTGATTAATTATGTTAACAAAGTAAATTGGTTCATCAATACTTAATTATACAGTTTAAGGCTAGTCTAGTATCAGACTGGAAATATGACAGAAAAAATATTTGAAAATTTATTTTATATTTGTTAAGATAAGGTTTAAATTTGAATATAAAGTACAAGGTTACAATGAAAACAGCCATGCATATTTGACCCTTTATTTCCCCCACGCCCCCCACCCCACCGGCTAGTAAATTTTGTTTACATATGTAGATTTATATCAATATGGCCATTGTTTGAAAACAGCTTTTACTGTTAACATATTTCATTCTGTTCTCTTTTCTGTTTAGTGATTTGGGCAGAGAGAAATTTCCTCTAATTTAGTACAATGCTTAATATTTTGCACACAAGAACATTAAATTAGAAATGGGCTAAATCAAATCTACACTAACATGTTCAGAAATCAATTTCCACCATATATTGTACACGCTAAATGTACAATACATTTACAATATTCCATACATGTCCATCTAATGAAATTTTATCAAAATTGGTACTTTCTCTTTTTCAAAACATGGACTTAAAGCAATTGAATCTGAGATTTTTATATGATACATGTTCCTGTAAATTTAGTAGATAAGCAAATTTAAGAATTTTGCTGTGATTGGCTTAAAATTTGATAAAATATTGAAATAAAATATGAAATTCAGAAATTTTCCAAAAAATTACGACCTTTCTGATTTTTTTTCCCCACAATATCTTAATTATAAAATACAATTGAATTAAATACTCATTTTGAAATAAAAGCATGAAAACTTTTTTTTTTGGGGGGGGGGGGTTACAAATTTATGCTGAATTCTAAAACACTAAAGAACAGAGACGAAAAAGGTCCTTTATCTTATCTTGTCCTTTTCCAGTAAAAATTTCAAAGAATTCAATAAACTTTGGATCCTGAAGGCGTTATTTAAAAAAAAATCACAGATAGCAGACTGTCGCACTAATGATATTAAAAGAATTCTCCCACTGCTTTATTTGTTGAAACAGCTTCATCAAGATTGGCTATTAATCAAATCAGTAAGAAATTGCTTAAAATGGAATTGGGAATGCAGCCTTAATGTGGTATTAATCCTCCTGGGTTTTAATAGTACAAAACACTTCAGGTCCTGTTTCTTGATTGTTTGCTGCACATGCAGAGTAAAAAAAAAATCAACCTAAAAAAATATTGTCAATCAATGATGCATTCATTAAGGAATTTGATTGTTTTCCTATTTAAATTTTTATATAAATTGTACAACTTGGGTTGAGATGTGTATTTCAATATTCATGTCTGTTTTGAATTTAGTATGTACATGTACATTTATGTATATGGTCTGAGAAATTTGTCAAATATATACATTCCTGTAAAATGGTACATGCACCTGTATCATGTCAGCTTTAAGCTAAATTCAGTATGGTTTCATGTGACTTTTTTTTGTTACTTTTATACTGAAAGGCATTTTATATGGCATCTTACATAAATTCTAAACCTATTAGCACCTAGTATTTGGGTTCCAACAAAATGAAACACTTGGTGACTGTTGTTTATGAATTGTTTCCGCTTAAAAGTCTACAGCAGTAGTAAAATTCACCCTTTATTTCTTTTTGAGTAGACAACTTAGTACACTATAAAACCTTTAACTTCTGTGACTTTTTCATGAAAATCACTCAACTTTTTCAGCAATGGCTGTTGCCCTGGGCAACCTCTACCACGATGATCTAGAAGTAGAGCTTGAAGAAGTTGCCAATGTATTGGCCTCGGCCTCAGTCCTCGGGTTCAAGGCACTTCAGGATGCGTAAGTTTTATGGAGCCTCATTAGTATTGTTTTTAACTTTTCCATTTAAAAAGCAAGTGACAGAGTTAAAACAGAAATTCCTGAATGCCTTAATTTACACAGAACTTTATTCATGAAAGGGTCTAGGGGATGGGAGAAGGGTAGTTGATGAGTCAGGAAAAGGATAAAATTATCACTGCATACATTTTGCATTTAATTTTTCAAATTCTTGAGTAATGCAGGCATAAAACCATAATGTGCATGCATGTACAGAAAAAGAGACTAAAAACTGACATTTAGATATTTAATTTATAAGGAAGACATAAAATATGTGGCATATTCTCATTAACACTTATTCCCATTTAAGGTGTGGTAGAATGATGCTGGAAAACATCAATTACAGAACTGTGTGTATATATCACCTGGCGGCCTCGAAGGTGAGCAAATTATCAATAATAAATCATAATGTCACTTCTATAGATACACAATTTTATTTCAAATATCATCTAAATTGTTTTTTAATTAATTTTTTGTCCTCTCGACTGCTAGATATTAATAAATAACTTCTATTTAAAGTGGTTGCTACCAACAGTGACAGATTCAGGGTTCAAAAAAAGGGGGTTACGAATTGGAGGTCCAAAAGGAGGGGGGGGGGAGAGCACCTGGAAGTGTCCCCACTAAATCTGCCAGAAAAGCAATGAAAATGAAAAACATTCCAAGAAGGATAACTTTTGTCTTTTCAGTATCATCAAGAACAGGTGGTGTTAGCTTGTGAAAGATGGCTGGAGCTGAATCTTATTCCTCAGGTATTTTTGTCAAAAGAAAACTTTAATGAATCAATCCCTCTGGTATCTTTGTCAAACTTAAACTGTCAAATGATATTCCTCAGGTAATTTTGTCAAAATTTAAGTGAGTTGTATATTTCATGGAAGATTGACAATGCAGGGTTGTCTCTATGAATTAAAACAGCAGGACACATTTAAAAAAGTAGAATGGGATTTGGGGTCCCCTCCCTAAACAGATGGGATTAGAGGTTTTAAGATAGTACCT
Organism: Saccostrea cuccullata; assembly: GCF_032062105.1. NCBI lineage: Eukaryota > Metazoa > Mollusca > Bivalvia > Ostreida > Ostreidae > Saccostrea > Saccostrea cuccullata. The sequence goes on along the minus strand of NW_026927022.1, from coordinate 120,406 downwards.
AATGGATGACATTACTATTGACGGGGAAATTCCCCTGCATGGCCTCAAGTCTTATGGACAACCCTGCAATGCAACCTTAAAGCAAAGGGGAAAATCCCATAAGAATTATTTAGGGAATATACACTGATATACACTAATATACCTGGTATTGGGATATCCTTTCTGTCTTGCAATAATATGGTTGAATATAAATGAAGTAAATTAATCCTTTTTCGTCTGTTTATAGCTGTCCTCTCAGATCCAGTTACGAGAAGTTCCAATGGAGCTTATCCAGAAAACCCTCAAGTCAAACAGGTATGTATAAGCTTTCAAATCAGTTAATACAGTGAAACTGGACTAATCTGGAAGTTGTATATTCTAAAACAGTTGGATGATCCAGATGTTGTTTGTTAATAATTCCCAAATCTTACCTAATATGATTTTAACTTTAAGTCCTTTTCAGTAACTTGAATTGTTTATATGTTTTATGTTTAAATGTTGTCTAATCTGGAATGTTGTCTAATCCGCCCAATTTCATTGAAACCAGTCATGCCCAGATTGGTTAAGTTTTATGGTATCTGTTTTGAAGAGAAATTTCAGGATTTTGAATGTTGATTATTAGGCATTTAGTAAATTGAAGAACAAATTGTTTCAACTATTTGTTTACTTTTTCCTGAATAAATAGATAATGGCCGATTCTGTTTTATTTCAGATTGTTTACGTTTAACGAGTACAGTATTTATCGGCTGCTCTCCTATTGGTTATTCCTACAGCTTAATCCTCATATACAACTGATGCCCTCGCACAGCACTGTTCTCTCCTACTATAACAGGTAAAACATTCCGTCACGTAAATCTGTGGAAGTTTAGAAAAATTAAACTTTGGTATCTCAAGTATTGCTATCTCAAATAACTTGGATATTTCTTTGAAATACATACAAAATGCTTCTCCTCCTACAGTTTTGGTCTGATTTCAATATAACTTGGCATACAAATAGACTATGCTATTATACCTAACTCTGTATATGAAAATAAATCAGTAGAGCTACAGTTTTAACAGAGATTTCTGTTTTTTAACTAATCAGCATCCAAGTAGATTTCCAATGACTGAAAATGATAGAAAAGAAGGAAAGATAACTCAGAGTACAACAAAAAATACCTTAAAGAGATGTGTACCATATAATTTACTACTGTTGTATATATTTTATTTACTGAGAATTCTTTACAGTTTACCTAAGAACTGTGCCCTTGTGGAGAAAGATGAAGGTCAGATGTATGCCCCCCTTTTCTCAGCCGTCAGACTTACAGGGATCACTGACAGTAAGTACCTGTGTACCTTATTAATACAGTCTGTAAATCACTTTATTTTTGCATAATTACCTGAGACCATCTGCTCATGAGAATTTTGCTATCTATGATACAAATTTTTTTACCCACTTTTGATAGACCTTTTAGCTTGACCAAAAATTCCAAACAGTCAGTGCGAAGGCTTTAATATTTCATGTGTGTATTCTTATGTGGAAGTAGTATATTTTACCTATTGACCTAAGAGTTTGACCTTCTGTTGAAAAACATAAAATTTGGCCATAACTTCTGCATGATTGGTGCAAAGGCTTTCATATTTCTCATAATGTGTGTAACTCTTCTGGTAAGACCTTTTTGGGGGAGGGGGGGGGGGGTTGTGGAGGGGATAACGTTCATTTTTGACCTTATAGAGTTTGACCTACTTTGCAGCTGTCAACAGTGTTTTACAAACATTTTTTTGGTATCGTTTCTTTAGCATTGCCATTATCACCATTATTTGCATAGAGCCTGTAAATTCATTGATATATTTTCAACATGTTGTATTGTGTTTCTTTTTTGTGTTCTAGATGTCTTGGTAAGAGTATGAGTCTATCAAATCTTTGTTAATTAGTACATTTATTTTTAATGAACTTCCATTTCTTCATTCTTCTTGCATGAATGTAGATTTTTTTTTTTCAGTTACAGTCAAGCATTTCTTCTGTCTGACAATTAGTGAACATACTTTTTTCTGTTCTATGTAAATTGTAGAGGAAAAAATGAAATCGAAATGGCAAATGTAATATGATGAATAGATGAACAATATCTTGAATTTAAATTTGCATTGGTGGATGCTGAAATGCAAAAAATTAGAACAAAATTTATTTTTGGGATCTTTCTTTAAAAGTAGATACTTGTAGTAATTGTTTTTGTCTTTCTTTAGTATATCTTTAGAATCATATAGGGCCACAATTAATGTTAGCATAATTTGTTTTTAATGAATGATTTCAAGTTTCTAAACCTTTATTGAAAGTATATTGCTATATTTTATTCTAAAACATCTATTGCACCTAAGAAAAAAATTAAGATATATATGTACACAGAAATTTGCACCCAAAAGCTCAACACAGATCTCTTTTGCATGTACAATGTATTACCAATTGCATCATTCCTTTCATTCATGCAGTTCATTTTCAAGACTATTTCACATTTGATCACATATTTGATCACACATTAGATTTATTTATGCAAATTTTATCAAAGTTCTTGAGAGGGGAACGAATTTGATTGAGTCTATCAGAATTTTTTATGTAAATTCTTTAAAATTCCAGTCATTGTGTTAATTGTATGCTTTGAATTTCAGCCAATCATATTCAGGATATGCAGATCATGAATATTCTGCCCCAATCACAGTTGATTGACCTTCTATCTCAACACTACCATGCAGTAAGTACGATCATCTTTATATATGTACAAACTACATTTGTCCTGTCTTTCAGTAGACTTAAAGTTCATCAACCCCTTTAACAAGAGAGATAACTCTTATTGGGATAATTGTATTCCCATGTTCCTTAAATAATGTATAATTAATAATTGTGTACTGTGACAGTAAAACACATTTCAGTTGATAACAAAGTGATTTTCAGTCCCCATGACTAAAATATATTGGAAACTTATTGGATGTAATGAATAACACTTTTAATGAAGCAAAATTTTCCACCTCTGGCACTTTTTTATAAGTTTTGCCAAATATGCATGTAATCGGTAGGGATATGTGATGCACTGAAAACTTTGGTGTGTTGTGGTTCATACGGTTCAATTCGTGATTGGTGCATCAATCCGGAATTTGGGAAATCAGTTCGGTTCAGTTCAAAATTTACACAACACATTACCGAAAATAGTAGTCAATAGAAGATCAGGAGTGTTTATTTTCATGATTTTAATACCTCTTACACTGATTGTGCCAATTTGAAGTCTGTGATGTAGTTTATAAAGCAGTGATTATTTTCATTCATGATGAGGAATATTTGGACTTAGCTTTAATCAAGTGGAATAAAAAAAATGTACCAATGTCATTCTGAACCAAACTGATTGCCCTGATCTGTCCCAGCCCTAATGTAAGAATTATTCTTTTAAAAATTGATGGATTTAATTTCAGTGTTTATTGATATAATTCACATAAATAATTTTATGAGTTAACTTTCCTGTTTTGAGATTCAAAATGGCGGTGATTGTCCAACAGCAAATAAAGATCATTTTGCAACTTTGGCAAAAAGACAAGGTTTTACAATGGACAGTTTTGTAAGTTGATGATAATTCTTGAGTGACATGGTGCTTCATGCATACAAAGGAATGGATGGTTTTGGGGTGTAATAGAGTCATATAACACTATAGTACTGTTTAGTTTAGAATTTATAAGAATTAATGGATTTGTATGGATTAGTTTAGATGCCATATTTTTAATATTAATAAATGAGCAAGACTGTATCCTCACCAGACTATAGTACATCAATTGAATTACACAGGTACTGTTTGCTTGAAAATCTTTTTAAGCCTCTAGTTTATCAACTATAAGCAATTAAAGACTTTAAATCATGTGTCAAAAAAATTTTCAAGCAAGCTTAATGGCTGTTCACAGCAGTCATTATTAATCAGTCATTTTGTGGATTGCATTTTATGATATGCAAAATCCAAATGTGATACGTGAAAGTTTTGCCCTGTTTTTAAATTTGCTTTGTCATGTTTCTATTTAGTTGGCCATTAACTTTTCTTTCAAGTCTGAAATTCTCCCTCCCCCCAGAAAAAGCATTGAAAAATTCACTCTACAAAATGGCTGGCTATAAACTTGTAGGTAATGGTGCTTTGTATGTTTTGTTAACCTGGTAGGTAGGATCAAGGCCACACCAATTTAATTTTTTTGCTCGTCGGACCTGCATGCTTGTATTTAAACAAAACTATACAAATAATTAGGGATGTCAACGAGTACCCGGTTAACCGGGTACTCGATCGAACGTCCGAGTATCGAATACTAAAATCGGTGCTCGGTTACTCGGTTGTATATTTCTGGATATGTCTAAGCTTATTTATTAATGCATTAAACAATCTTTTTTAAAACGTAAAATACTCACTTCACTTGTACATATAGTAATTAGGGTTTCCTACTCCTCTAAATGACCGTTATCGCCCGTGGCAGTGTTTATACAGTAATTATCGTGACCAAGCACCTGTTACCTGGTTTTTCTCACCTGCGGCTGTCTTCTACCCTTATTTTTTGAATTTCCTCTAATTATTTGTTTTCACTGAACATCGTTTAAGGTCTTTTATGATTGAATAAATAAGATAATTTTGTCAATTCTCCGAGAAGCCGTTAATTCTCGGGAAAAGAGACAGAATGATGATATTACACGTGCGATTGTTGATATGATTGTGTTTGATTACATGTCAGTTCATGTAATGTTTGGTTGATGGCAAAGGCTTTAAAAAAAAAACTGATGTCCGTCATTGCACTAAACTACAAAATACCGTCCCGTAATACTATAAAATCTAGGATCGAAAAATATACGAAAATCCTAAATCCGCTCTGTTAAAACTTGACCAAGTTCAAGTAAAACTGTACGACTGATACAGGGACGTCAAACGCAACAAAGAGTTACATTACAATTAAGGAGTAGATTATTTTTTTTAAACAAAAACACCGTGAACCACTTTCGATATTATTTCTTGTGTTTATCTGATAAATAAATTTTAAAAAAATATGCTCATCATTGTTACAACAGAAATGCATTTACGGGTAAACCTCCTATCAGGGCATGTGGTTTTATCTCTACAAGAGTTTACAATGTTTTAAATTCATCAATTTACTTGTTCATATTTATTTACACTTTTACCAAGTACCCGGGTACTCGATTGGAAAAACGTCCGAGTAACCGAGTATTAAAAATTGACCGATTTGACATCCCTACAAATAATATTGATTAAAATTTACACAGCCATGAAATGTTGTTCTAATCTGCTCTATTTCTTCATATTTGTATTCTATTTAATCTGCTTACTCTTCAAATCAAAAAAAGTAGAAAAAATATAAGTGTTGGCTAAAATTTTTTCAATAAGACATGTTCTGCCTAAAAAAAAAATTGCTAACATAAAAGTAATTATTATTTAATTGCTCGCCCGTTCATACTTTTTTCATCAGAAGTCCGATGAACAGGAAATAAAATTGGTGTGGCCTAATGTTGATGCTGTAACATTGTGTGTAATATATGTAACTGTGAAATGTGTGTGATATTTGTAGCTACAAGGTGGTGGAGATATGGGCTCTCTCAGAAACTTCAACGCTTACTCCGTTCGACAGGGCTTCATCATAGATGATGTAAGGATCTTGTCCTTATATATTTACACTCTTAACCTGTATTTTTAATTTAATCAAGAAAATCTGAGATTTTTGCAAATACTATAAAATCACTCTCATTTTTGTGGGGTCAAAATTTCATAGTTTGAAGATAAAAAAAATGGTTCAAGATGATTTAATTTCGTACAATTTTATACCCGGGCTAAAATACAAAAATAAGATTTAGATATATGTTTGTGTTATGTCTGTACCATTTAGTTCTTGTTAGAAACTTATACTGTACATGCAATTACTAAGATTATAGTTAGAAATAATCATTACTAATTAATGTATTATTATCATATTTTATTTCCCTTCTAGTCCTATCAAGTCCTAGTTGTTACAACATGATTTTAAATAGCCAAGGGTCAATGAATTTCAAGAAGTAAAAAAAGTAGTTGATAATGAAAATAAAAATCTGTTGGTCTACTTTATAGAATACTGTAAATGCATTTAAATCAGCATGTACAATATTTGGTGGAAATTAATTTTGGAACAAGTTAATAGAAAAATGATTTGATTTAGTGCAGTTCCCTATGTTCTTATTCATATCTTCATTTGCAAAACATGTAGCATTTTAACTGAATTTGCAGAAGCTGCTTTCCGCAAAAGACATTAAAAAGAATACACAGCCAAATGTAACACATTTACAGTATGCATGTAATTAATGAATCATACATTGTCTAAGCCCATTCTTATCATTGTAAAAAATACTTGTTTTTGGCTTAAGGAACCCCACTATCACTCCGAAGTTCTCTCCCTTCACGGATTCCATTTTGAGCTGAAGGCCATTAGAAGCAGTGCAGGTTATGTGACATTCTTTATGCAGGTATTTATACAAATTTTATCTTGAATCATGCCAATTAATTTATGAAATAAGTGTTAACTGCAAAGTTAAATGTATATTTCAGTTCAGAAACAAATCCATCTTCAAGGATTTCAAAATTATTTGAAAAAAATTATTGAACATTTCTTGAACAAGGGCAATTACATGTATGCTTATTAATGAAATAAAAAGTGTTAATTGCAACGTTAAATGTAGATTCCATTTAAAAAACGCATGTGTCTTCCAATTTTTCTAAATTGTTAAAAAAAATTTAAAAGATTGAATATTTTTTAACAGAGGCTTCGCCCTGGTGACCCCATTTTGAGTTTCCGTCAGTGCGAGAGACACACGTTCTCCATGAGGCCAGACAGAGAGGTGCGTTACTGTATTACGGTACAGCAGTACAACAAGGGAGATAACTCAGTAAGAACCACAGGCATCGTCAGCCAGAAATTCGGACTGGGAGACAAAACAAGCAGAAGTGAGGTAAGAACTTTTTAAGGCCATAAAAAATTTATTTCTTGGTTCTCAGGCCCTTCCTCAACTCTTCCAAGGGTGCCTCATTGACCGTTTTTATTGCTAAATCAATAAAATAAAAAAAATTCCTCCCTCCCTCATCATATTTCTTTAAAAAAGGCCTGAAAACCAAGGAATTAACTTTGCATGGCCTAAGATTTTTTTTTTCAAGTGAATGTTATAGTCTCTTAAGGCTAGGGCTTACATGTACAATTAGCTTCTTGTTGAAGGGGGGGGGATAATAAACTTAATTTAACCAAACTGAATTTCATTTATTGCATAGCCATTTCTCTAGAAATTTGTACTAGGGTTTCTCCCATGCACTAAATAGTATCAAATGAGAAATAGATTGAATCTTTAGTATCCTGAACAGTGTGACTAATACCAGGGATATTTGAAAGCATGCATCAACAGCTTTGAAGTTTCAGATATCTTTTAATTTTTTCTGATATTTTCATCAGATTTGAAAAAAAAAAGAATTATGCTGCTTTTGATGTATGAATATACAGTATATTGTATTTCTTTTATTCTGTTTTTTAAATACATTTATGCTGTCATGTTTAATGTTTTCTCAATTGACAGTGCTTAAAGATGGAGAAGTTGGATTGCCCCGCGTACGTTACTTTTGCTGTGATGTTCCCATCTTCTTGAGAGTTGATCACTGCAAAATCCGAAGGAAAAAACCTAACTGTGACTTTAGAAATATTTGCTCAAATATTGGTCCTTAAAAAAAAAGCTAGCTTCCATTGCCTTCTATCAATACTCCTTCTAAGAATTTTAAGTCAAATTATTTCCTATTCTTGTATTCATTGTTTTGATATAGTGTGGTCATTTCCTATTGCACGTAAATGAAATATTAATTTTTGTTGTCATCACATTTACCTCCCTTTTATGTGCCATTATCAACTGTGATAAAATTGTTGTTAACTTTGTGTTGTTCTTGATATATATACAAATATATAATAATTATATAAGTGCTTATATATATCCTATTGTTGCAAGTGTTCAGTACAGTACAACCTCATTTGCTCGATTCCAATAGTTGTTTTTAATTGTACTGTAAGGTTGTGATTCTGTGAATGTTACAGTGAAATTGATGTATTAAAAGGCATTTTATATAAATCATTAAGTTGATTGAAATATAAACAATCGAAAATAATGCTAAAACATTGAAAGGTAAGAGAAGAAATGCTTAAACCTGCCTGTCAAAATATGAAATAAGTCTTTTTGTGCCAAGTTTGCTTTAAACATTGTATGTGCATAATTTTGATATCAATATTTCATATAGAGAAAAAATATAATATCTTTCTTAAAAAAAAAAAAACAATAAAAAGTTTTGTAATATATATATGTATTGAATTTTCCAAGCATTATTTCTCTGTGTAATATTGAATTGAACTCGGCGTTTGCCCTCAGTAAAGAACTGTTTCTGGCTGTTTATTGGTAATTTGTTGTGTTCACACTTCCCACTTTGAATATGGTATTACTATAGTGTCGGTGGCACATCCTGTTGTGTGAGTCAGTGCTTTTTACACTTTTCGTTTTATTGGGATAGGAGACAGTTTGTTCTTGATTTTTATAAAATGTGTTATAAACTATATACATGTATGTATATTACGGTTTTGTATTTATTTGTTAATGATGATCTTGTATGACGTACTACATGTACTTTGAGCAGTTAGAGTATTAAGATAAAGGCCAAAAAAGACTCCTTATGGCCAAAAAATAAAAAAAAAAATTCATGAGAATAATTTTCAAGTATCTACTTTATATTTATTTACTGTTATGAAAATGTTTTAATATAGATATATTTATACAGAATATATATTTTTATTTTCTTCATGAGAAAATGTGCTACACGAACTTCAGTGCTGAACAAATATTTCTATAATTCAGGATTTGCTAAAATATGCTTTTTGAATTTTATTTTCATAGCTTTTATGATTAAAATCATATTTTTGAATAAGATTTAACACCTGGAACAGATATATTTCTTCAAAGCACTTTGTACTTTGAAATTCCATAATCATATGGTATAATTTTAATTTAAAATCAACAAATACAGAAATATATCAACCAAGCAGAGAGGAATTCAAATTAAAATGCAGTATATAATATGTTTTTTATTATTTTTCTTATATATACATGTACCTGTGATACTTTCAAGTGGCCATTTTGTTGTGTATTTCTATAAACTATTTCTTTGGTTGTTGTGAATAAATGCTAAATTAAAATATTTTCTTTTTGTATTTGAAGAAACATGCTTATTTCTAGATTGGGCATGAATGTAGAATTTTCCAAAAAGGAAATTTAAGAATGCAAAAGAAATATGATAATAATACCATATAAGCAAAACTTTGGTGAGGATTCAATTTTGGCAATGTTACCAAGGATTTTGAGATCACTTAAATTGAATTTCACTTACAAACTGTATAATTACTACCACCTTTCTAATTTTCATGAATATCACTTAAGTCACTTTTGCTATATATTTTGATTTTTAAGGAAAAATAGCTAATTGCATCTTGCTAGAACTTCCACTAAATACCGGTATACAGTTAATGTATTACATATATTTATATTATTGTGGTACCCTTGAATAAGCAAGACTTGGTGAATCAGAATGAAAAGCTCAGATGTCTTTATTGTTACTAAAGAAGAAGCCATAATTAATTATCTACAAGGTAGAAATGAGCCTTGCCTTTTATTGAGATAAAGGAATGATAATATGCAATTGTTGTATCAAAAACAATAATGTTTTAATATATGATTCAATGATTAATTGATACAAACTCATTAAGCACTTTATGCCACCTTACTTGTTTACATTTTCTGAAGCATTAGCCAAATGCATTAATTTGGATTGATTAAAATCTACTTTAGTTGATATCAAAATAAGAAATGATATTGGGTTCTTTTATTGGAAAATTTTGAAAAAGAAAGGGGGAAAAAAGAAGTAATGTCAGACTCTTTTGTAGGACAAATTTTGGAATAAAAAAGGGGGATGGGGTATTGGGGAAAAAATATGTAACAGCTGAAAAAAAAAATTATTAGTCTTCACGAAAAGAGAATTCTCTTAGCTGTAGATTTTGTTTTGGGGATGGGAGAATAAGGTCAATTTATTGGGGACCAGCCTTCCAATGGATAGTTTAAGTCAAAATAAAAAGTTACGTTTAGAATTTTTTTGAGGGGGAGTGGTTCCTCTGCACCCCACAACTACCCCATCCCAAATTATAATTTCACTGATGTTATTTTCACCTGTTTGGAAGTCCGTAGCCAGTGAAAGGGAATTCTAAAAGTAATTGTATCAATTAGGAACTTCCCAATCTATTTTGGACGTATGTAGAGGAAATTAATCCTTATATTTACCTGGAAGGTCACGTTCAGGTGAATACAACGTAGTATTTTGTCTACATTGTTGGATCAGTCAATCGGAGAGATGGAAAAATTCAATCGTATAATAAAATCTCTTTGTATACTTCACGTATTCTTCAACCATATTCATTTTATAGCACCATATTGCATAGGCATTGTCGTTCTTCTCATGTTTAGTTATCCTCATATATCTCACTCCTATGTGTTGTACTCACATTCTCACTCCTATGTTTTGTTGTACTCACATTCTCACTTCTATGTTTTGTTGTACTCACATTCTCACTCCTATGTTTTGTTGTACTCACATTCTCACTTCTATGTTTTGTTGTACTCACATTCTCACTTCTATGTTTTGTTGTACTCACATTCTCACCTCTATGTTTTGTTGTACTCACATTCTCACTTCTATGTTTTGTTGTCTTCACATTCTCACTCCTATGTTTTGACCTCACATTCTCACTCCTATGTTTTGTCCTCACATTCTCACTCCTATGTTTTGTAGTTCTCACATTCTCACTCCTATGTTTTGTCCTCACATTCTCACTCCTATGTTTTGTCCTCACATTCTCACTCCTATGTTTTGTAGTTCTCAGATTCTCACTCCTATGTGTTGTAGTTCTCACATTCTCACACCTATGTTTTGTTGTCCTCACATTCTTACTCCTATATTTTGTAGTCTTCACATTCTCACTCCTATGTTTTGTAGTTCTCAGATTCTCACTCCTATATTTTGTAGTTCGCACATTCTCACTCCTATGTTTTGTAGTTCTCACATTCTTACACCTATGTTTTGTAGTTCTCACATTCTCACTCCTATGTTTTGTAGTCTTCACATTCTCACTCCTATGTTTTGTCAATTCTCACTCCTGTGTTTTGTTGTTTTGTTGTCCTCACATTCTCACTCCTATGTTTTTTAGTTCTCACATTCTCACTCCTATGTTTTGTAGTTCTCACATTCTCACACCTATGTTTTGTAGTTCTCACATTCTCACACCTATGTTTTGTAGTTCTCACATTCTCACTCCTATGTTTTGTAGTCTTCACATTCTCACTCCTATGTTTTGTAGTTTTGTCCTGTGTTTTGTTGTCCTCACATTCTCACTCCTATGTTTTGTAGTTCTCACATTCTCACTCCTATGTTTTGTCCTCATATTCTCACTCAAATGTTTTGTTGTCCTCACTTCCTATGTTTTGTTGTCTCTCACATTCTCACACCTATGTTTTTTGTAGTTCTCACAATTTCACTTTTGTTATCCTATGTTTTATATTGCATTGTTTAACATTTTTCACAGCAAAATTTGGGTATGTTTAATTCCTTAAACTCTGCACACATCACCTAGCACAGACTGACAATACTGAAGAGTTTGTTAAAAATGCTTTCTCACATTTCTACTCTGAATTTCCTATATATTAAGTTTTAATATTTTGAAATTCAAGATCATGATAAATTTACTTTGTGAAATTCAAGAATGTTTCAATCAAACACGTCCACAATTTTGCAGTTTCAATAATTTCCAGATAAATGATAAAACAGACTTTTCACAGTATGTAGTATACCCCGGTACAACGATGAAATTAAACGGAAATAAAATACCATATACATGTATAATGCAGAAGCAGTTGTCTTCAAATGTCAGGGTCCCTTTACTATTTAATGCTGATCAACTTGCAGTAAGAAAATGTTCAGCTGGATCTTTTATTCTTATTTCCTGAAAAGATATACCAATATGATATTTGATAATTTTTCATTTATAATATTATTAACTTTGAGGAATACAATGCGGTAAATGCGCACTATTTTGTGAATTTGGAGAAATTTTCTGTGAGTATTGTTAATTATCTGATTGCTGATTACCAGAACATGTGGATTAGACCACTTTAAATGAAACAATCTCCATTTTCCCGAATGTTTTACTTGTTGTCCCTGAAACTTTTAAAACTTTCTAGTCACACATCCGGTATTTTACCCAGGTACAAGCTCAAGTATGAAGCTGATTTGTACCATTAAATTCCTTCCAAACGGAACTGAAGAAATAACAAATGTCAGTAGTGATTTTCATATTTTATTTATCTCAAATATTCTATTCACAAACACACACACGTGACAAACACGCTTCACATTCATACAATAAATTAGATAACAATGCGGAACACACGATGGTTCCAATAAATAGACTATGGACAAATCAACAGATAAGTGAAAATAATTGAAATCAAAATAAACATTGTATAAATTTAGCACCAATGTCATTAAAAAGAGAGACGGCTAGCTTTCTTCCTTTTCTCTCCAGCAGCGAAGGACTTGGATTTGGCCCGGAAGTGACGTAAGTCCTGAGCATGTTCCTTGTGAAGCATTGGCTTGTAGTCTTCCGGCTCACAAAAACTCTGCAAGAAAAAGGTTCAGTTGAGTTTTTTTCCGAATTATTTTTTTTATTTCGCAAATTAGTCTCCATTAATGAATCACATTTTGAGGAAAATATACGTATAAACGAAGACTGACCTTTTGATTCTCAAAGAAGCATTTATATCCATTATGCATCAAGTACATTTCTGGAAAGTTAAGCTTCGGATATTGATCCTGGTTTATGGCTCTGTCGGCTTTCCTTACGTTTCTATACCTAGAAAAGAAAAATGTAAATGATTAAACAATATATATACACGTATTATGTATTGCAGTCAAATAAACCTTGAAATAAAATATCAATTTTTATATATGTACAGATTTTTAAAATTACATTTTTGGGCCTCTTTCAGACGAGAACTCGCAGTAAAATATCAGGATTTGCCTTTTTCCTTCATCGTCTCCTTGGTTCTCTTTGAAATTAAGAATTGTCTCCACGTCACTTTCCTTATACAGATTCAAGGCGTTCTGAAAAGTATAATTTGGCATTTTAAATGTACATCTGTGTTAATAAAATATGGATTATTTTGCTGCCATTGATATGGTATCAGAATTAAAAAAAAATTTTTTTTTTACAAAAACTATGTAAAAATTAAACAACATCATGATAATTTACCTTAACATGTCCAGCCTCGTATTCATATGGATAACGGCAGTCTATAATCTGATAACTTTCAATTACGTCGTCAAATTCCCCATTCACTAATTTTGATACCTGAAAATAGATGTAGAATATTGAGCACAAGAAAACTTTTAATGAGAGAAATGACAAAAAAGGTGAAAAATACAACAACAACAAAAGTCAACACCACGATTCTTTCCTTCATTTTTGGGGGGCATGTGTATTTCAATTTTCGTTTTTCGTTAGATCTGAAAATCTCATATCATTTAATAAAACCCATATTTCCTTTCGTTTTAGAATAAGAACAAGGACAATGTTATGGAACTTATTAATTTACAGTTTTCCCCAAACTGTGATAAACGGACACTATTTACATGTAGTCTGCACACACAGTTTAACAAAAGAAACAATCGCATTGGCACGTACCGTCTCATTTGTTACGCTCTTAAGGTCGGCATGTTTGCCAGGTATTGTACGTAGAGAGTGGGTTGCACTTCCGTCGCCAACCAGATCTTCCTCCTGCGATACACGTTCAACAAACTGTAACACTTCACTTTGGTCTGTAGATGGACTCTTTCTTGGGCAGTCCTGAGATAATTGAAATATTTGAATAAGCCACAGTAAATTTCATTTTATGAGAATCTATGCATACATGTACCAAATACAAGTGTTATGAATTTTTAAGGTTATTTTCTATATTTTATGCAGTAACATTGTCAAGATTTGTTGCCAAATTGAAACCATTTCTATAAATTTCTTGATTAGTCAGCGGTTGCAAAACTGCAATTCCATCCACCCAATTCTTTTTAACTTTACTGACAAATTATAGAACCTACACCAAAAGACAGGGATTTCTGGATGCGCTTCCTGCTAGGGGTCACGTGCTTCCGGCGCTTGGTTAAGGGGGAACCCTTACTGTCTCTTCGATGGCGCTTCTGTAAACCAAACAAAGATCTTCTAGAACATGGGGTGTCTGTGATTTGTTTAGCGATGTCAAAAGACAAGTCTTGATCTGTGTATTCTTCTTGTATTGTCTGCCGTAAGAGAAGAATACATTTAGGGATGTGTAACATTAAATGTTTGGACTTTGTCAAGTTAAACTTATCTACATGTTTATACTAGTAGATATATTTAACTTGATAAAAGTCTAAATTTTTAATGTAACAGATGTATTAAAAATGTGTTAGTGTATGAAAAGTACCGGAATGCGAAAGTTAGTGATGAATGGATAACATATAGAAAGGTTACGTATGTTTGTTCTGATAAATATTACAATTTGTTTATATGATTTTATGTATTAACAATTGATGCTTAAGGTATTTCCACCCTCTTGTGATGTTTAATTTCGAGGTGTTGTTAGTGTCCTTGTTCACTTTAATTGTGTTGACTTACATCAAACGTGTCCATTCCTAGACCGGAGTCTTCGTCCACCGGGAGGGGCCTCATTCCTTTCTGTTTAGGGGTTATAATCTGAAACACGTCCGTGGAACTGAGGCTGAGGTCATCGAGGTCAAACGGAAGTTGCTCCAACCGGAAGGGGGACATCTCGTTCATCGTGGACTGTAAATAAAAAAGCAGAAATTTAAGATGTTCTTCAATGTCTTATTTTTGATGGATTTAGAACACGTCTTTATAAATAAAGTCAAGACACATTGTTCTCTTCAAAAAAGATTTTAATACTGGTTTTTTTAAAATAAAAGTTCAGTAGTGTCCATATACCTTAGATACTTAAAAATTCAATATCGCAAAGATGTCATTAAGGTAATGACTTCAAAGTTTTATTTTAGTTATGACTAAGTAGGAGGAAATAATTCCATTCAACTCACCTGATCCATTCCTCTGGCTCTCTTGGTAACGGGTGTACTGGTTGTATGGAACCTGTTTTAATAAACAAAAAATTTTAATCATTTAGCATTTATCAAGTAATTGGCAGAAGAATCTTATTGAAATAGCAAATATCTCTGATTTTAAAACCTTTATACATGTATTATTTAGAAAAAAAGTTATTAATTCAGAAAAAGATTAACAAATTCATATGCTTTTTTTTTTCAAGTAAAACAATTAAGTCTGTTTTAAAGTTGATAACAACCATATTAGTATATTATTTAGGACAAAATAGTTAAATACATTTTAAAGTTGATAATCCTCCTCGCGAGACTAAAGATGAACACGGACACGCGTAGAAACACTGAAACTCTATATGGAGAGGACATGTGCATTCTTGGTTTATATACTGTGCAAATTGTTGACATGTTATCTGTTCATCTTTGTTTGAAAATTGACACTCCGATCCGCAAAATACACTTTCATTCAAAATCATTAACTGTTAAATTTGCTGCTTTTGAAAAAAATATTTTTATAATATTTTGTCATAGATTTGGTGATAAGAACTTTAAGCTCTTGCCTTACGGTATACCGTTACTGTGCCACTGGCAATATGTCAATACTTCTAACTAGATATGAAAGCGAATAGCGGGTATGGACAACCTTGTTGAACACCAAAACTGTCGTGAAATATCAGAAATCGATTATTACCCTGCCTTTCAGGTATATCTTGATGATTAACATCTTGTTCGTCACAAGAAAGTGTAAATTTTCAATTTTAAGAACTTTGCATTAAATTATGACTAAATTTTTCTTCATTTCGATTTTTTCTTTACAATATTCTTTCATTTTACAGTGAAGATACATAGTATATTATTCATTTTTCTTGGTGATTGTATAATTCATTAAAAAAAAAGTAGACCACTGAATTTTTTATCATATGTATGTTTTTTTATTTATTTTTAAATCAATCAGAGCTACGAAGTCAAACATTCTGTTCATTTTTGTATGGATTCCAGTGTTTTATGTTAAAATCATTAGTTTTAATTTCCTAGGAATTTCAATATTTTGAATTTGTGTTTACAATTTTACGCATCCTGCAACATGACCATTTCATACAATTTATTGTCATAATGAATTTCAAAATTTCTAAGACTTGAAATTCATAGTTTTCTTCTTTTATTGAATTAATGAAAGTGTCAAATTGTAATTATAAGATGTTACATTTTTTATTGAACCCGACTATGCAATACGGTGTGTTCCCATTTCGCCTTAACTGTGAAATTCAGGTAAGAAAAAGTTAAAAAGTACTAAGGCGAAATGGGAATTTAAGTATTTGCAAATACGTGTTAAAATCTTTTGTAGTTTGGGCCGGTGACCTTTAATTAATACTCAAATAAATATAATTCTAATACTTATTACCTCTATACATGTATGTATGAAAAATTTAAAAGCTAGTTCATATAAATGGTTGGTTTATTCAAATATTAGAACATTACATTTCAAGTTGTATGTACTTTGTCCCAAAAGTAACAATAACCCTTATTATAATATATATAATATATGTATACATATTTTGGTCCTGTTCTGAAGTTTCTACACTGATCCATCATTTTAGTTTTAGTTGTTTGGTTTTTTTTTTTAAATAAAATTTCATCAAGTATGTAAATGAATTATGTAACTATTTTTTCAATTTAACTTTTAAAAAGTATGATCCTTAGATCAAAACTGACATGTTTATGATGGTCGTTCATTTAAATCTACACGTTAAACAAGAATTTCTACACATTTGAAATGTAATCCAACGGATTAACAGAATATACCAGTCACAAAAAACGTGTTTTTTTAAGAAACTGGTTTAACAAGACTACAAGAAACATTCTTGAGATTTATTACACGTACATGTAATTTACATGCATGTAAATTTACAGAAAGCATGTTAAAGTCTCCGTTTTATTACTGTTCAGGTTTATTGCTTTTATAATATCCATAGTTATCTATTAAGAAGCAGAAACTTTTGTAAAACAATATCGATAAACTTTTATGCTAAATTTGATCCTTTTTCTAGACACAGAACTACGTATAATATTGCGGTTTTTAGTGGATTTTTTAAAAGCAAAATAAATGGAAATAGAAAATAGAAAAATCTTACCTTTGTAAATGGGTTTGGTAAATCACTTGATGTTGCTTACAAGATTTGAAACTTTTACCAAAATTGATATGATCGTCTTTGCTATTGATTTTCTACGTAGTTGTAACTTTATCTCGGTCGTTGACCAATATATATATACTTAAAATTCCCTAATTATTTCAGCAATGGTTATGAAAAAAATAATGATAAGTACAAAAATACCAAATTGCGACAATTTTCGTTGACAGGACAGGAAAAACTCGCGCTTTAATTTTTAGAACCTCCACACCTTGCCAGAAATTATTCCGCTTGGGGTACAAATCTCTCCCCAATTCCTGAGACCAAGGTGTCAATTTCGTACCGTTAATTGTATTAACGAGGTCATCAATATTGCTTTGTCTAATCATTTAGAAATTTAACGATTTCTTTTTCCAATTTCGTCACTTAACCTGGTGTAATTGGATAAAACCTCCTATTTCTTTGTATAAGTTGACACAATTTGGGTAAAATTGAGATGATTATGCAACCTTAAAGATTTTTTTCTTATAGGGTGTCAAAAATCCATTTATTGTGGAGAGTACATTTTTCTTGTGTTTTTTTCTCATGGACGACTTATTTGGAGTGCTCTTCCAATGTCAATACTTGGAAATGTAAAGAACATTTATTTCACATTCTATTAGAAGCAGGCAGCATATTTTTAACCTTTATTGAAATCCGAAATCAAAGGTGAATGAACTTGTATATATCATTATTAAATTACATAATAAATTCGTCAATGCCAACAGTTACTATATACACATTTCACATAGATAATCATTTTAATATTTTATGTCTTCAGCATTTTTAAATATGTGTCAATTTCGTAGAATTAATATATAGTTTTTTATACATCATAAATAAAATATGTGATAACATATAAACCATCTGGTGAGTACTGATTTCTTCTAATTGAAAAAAATGAATGTTTTCATTTTTACCATATACTTTAAGATAATTTATAATTTCCATTTACATTTTATTTGTTTATTGTACATGATGTTAACCGATTTATCATGGAAAATCATTCTAATTGCAAGTGAAATACATGTACTTTTGTTTTGCGTAAGACATACGGATCTGAAAAGATGAAATTGTTCTTTTAAAATAATTTTTTTTTTGGGGGGGGGGGGTAATTCTAAATATTCTTATTTTACAAGTACATTTATAACATATTTGGATCTAATTTGTTAATTATTTAGCACTTGGAATCAATTAATTCACAACACTCCAAATATACATTGTACCTCCATTACCTTTGGACATAAAAAAGAAATACATAACGGGACGATGCGGAAAATTTTTTTAAACCTATGTCCTTTTGTAAAGAATTTCCTTGAATTTTTATTTTTTTTTTCCCCCTATTAATTATAAATTATTACGAATATAAAAATCTTTTTTTTTCCGTGATAACTGTGATAACAAAATTTGAACATATGATTTTAATTAATGTTTGTTTATTATATCATATTTTAAGTGAAGATATACTTAAGATTTTGAACAAAAAATCTGGGCCTTTTTTAGGGTAATTAAAAAAGAAGTATTCAACCCCCTACTAAACGTAATAAACAGGGGTACAGGAACAACAATCGGACCGCAACAGGCTGATTGTAAAAACAAAGAAAGTTAATTGGTCCTCAACAATCTGTGACTACCGTTTACCTGTAATTAACGATTAAAACCTGCACGTGGCGCGGTTTCTTTGAAGGGTCCTGTAAAATCCCGCTATAAAAACTGTCCCAGTCCTTAAAATAACAAAATTTACGTTCGCGGAAGCTCCACTGAAGGAAGTTTTTTCGAAACCGTTTAAACTCTCAAAATTAAGATCTCCCTATTTTGTATTTGTAAAAACTTTCCGGAGTTCTTTTGAAAATTTAGCTATTTTTGGTTATTCTCCAAGCGGTCTTTTGGTGGGAAAGTTGTCATAGAAGTTTCACGTCAAGTCTCCTGTGGTTTATTCCAATAACATCGTCTGACCAGATTTAAAGGTAAGTCTGATTTTTAAGTCTTTAATTTAAAAAAAAATCATTTGAAAAAAAAACTATTTGATAAAAAAAATATTTGTAGTTAGAAAAGATAGAACGGGTCTTATGTTGTTTTTTTTTTTTTAAAAAGAATGGTCACACGGACGTGTACTTACTTTTTTTTTAGTAAATTAAAAAAAGGTTTCACTGAAAACTAAGTAAAATCTATACACTTAAAAATTATTATATCATAATAGATTTAAGGCCCTATCGGGTTTTAAAGACATCATGTGTAAGTGTGTGACGTGTTTTTTTTTTTTTTTTTTTTTTTTTTTTAATAATATTAGCAGATTGTTTTGGAGAATTTGCGTAAAATATGATTCAGTTAAGATTTTGTAAAGTTCTTTTGAATTATATGAAGGACTCGCTTTACTCTTTTTATTCAGTTTGTTTTTTAAGATGTACCCTATTGATCGTAGTTACCTTAAAACAATTGTAAGCACATAACTTTTTTTAAATTGAAAATATGATAACTAAAAGCGCGATTACTAAACATTACATGTAATTGTGGGAACATATAAACTGAAAGATAGTGTTTAGATTCATGAACCACATTTTTTTTTTACCTTAGAAAAGGATCACGACTTATGAATATTCATAGCTTCATGTTTTTAATCATCTCCTTGTTTATTTGTCTATGTATAAAAATTGTATAGTATATATGCAATTCATCATGACCATGGCCATGGGAGATTGAAAATTTTATGATAAGGTCATTTTCTGGATTATACTCATTTCTATGGGATTTACAAAATAATTTATGTTTGTTAATTTGTACACTGTATATGACATATATTTTATATTTGTATAAAATCATCATAATTATTTTAAATCAATCATAAAATGCTCAAAGTTAAAAAGTGAATTATATATTATTTATCTTTTCTTTCGTTAAAATGATAAAAAGTATATATAATTTCTTTGACCATCATGACAACTTAGAAAGGTGTTGTTTTTCTTTCTTTCGTTCTTTTTTTTTTTTTTGGGGGGGGGGGGGGCGAGGTGTCTTTTTAATTTTAGAAATAATGTACATGTATGTGCGATGAATTACACACGTATCGCTTACCACAGTCTGTTTTTCTTTTATATTTAATTGAATGTAAGAAGATGCGTTTAAATTTATTTGTTGCTCCATTTATGATCTTTTATTGATTTTTTTTAATAAGACGATTTATCATATACTATATAATGAGATAATCAATGATAATATTTGTTTTCTTGATTAGTAAGACATATAGGTAATATAGTAGGAATTGCTATCCTCAAGCATGTGCGATTTTTAATTTTATTTTTAAATTGTTATTCAAATTAATGAAATGGAATAAATCATAAATATATTGTAAAAAAAGCAAACACTTGTTTATTTGGACGGTAAGAGTTCATTTATGCATAGAAGCTTTTGTTTTATTTTTGGCATATAGCTTGGGCGTATTCTCGTATAACGTTACACATTATGGGGCTCATTAAAAAAAATCATTTGTTTGTCCGTCTCCCGCTGGCAGCTCGTTAGCTCCCTCGGCTTGCTGACGGCAGGGGGGTGAACTCTGTTAAACCATTCAATTCTGAGGGGTAGCTGCCCCTAGCTTGGGCTTCAGTGTCGATTTGTGAGGTGAGAATAACGAGTGAATAATTTGATGCGCTGTCAGTGTCTATAGATGAATTCCTATATAAGGCCATCTTTCTTGTCTCCCTTTATCATTTCTCCTGAAGACGTTAGTCGAGTAAGTATCGTGATTTATATTATATTAACATAAGATTATTTTACCTTAAAAAATCTCACCAAAAAAAAAACTTAATTAAAAATTTAATTTACATGTACGTATAATCCATAAATTAAGTTCTAAATCTTAAATTTAATAATAAATCTTTCACAAAATTTGCAGTCCATTTAAAATTTTTTATAAAGATCAAGAATTAATGTTTATAATTTTACTCTGTATTATGTTTATATTTTCCATATATTGGAACTGTGTTAGTTGGGTGCATCAACGCACACTATAAAAATCTAGATAATGTTTTACTAAAGTATACAAGATAAATTATTTAAAAATTTATTAATCTTAGTGTTAAAAAATATTATTATGATCTTTTGATTTATCTTATTAATCTGTTGATTTTTTTTTTTTTAAGAAATTGACTAAACTCACCAAAATTTTACCCCATTTTTTATATAAAAAAATAATTCTAGATCAGATGAGGATACAAGTAACGCGACCCCTACTAGACATAGCTTTTTCCATTTTCAAAAAACTGGCGACAAAATAGCACTTTGACTTGTTCATAAACAAACTTGAACCTCACTACTTTATAAATAAGCTAAATCTACCAATTAACAAATTAAATACAATTATTGCTCAAATTTATTTGATTGAACAAGCATCCTCGCAATGCCAGGAGTCCTGAGTGTGTTGACTCCAGACCATGGTCATCTTTATTCTGTAATGTTTTTGACATATACTATGGATGAAAAATAACATTACAAAATACTATGAATTAAAAAATCGAGAATTAGAAATACTATTTCTAATACTTATGGTATTAATGGTGTTCAATGCAAGAACTTCAAAAATGCTATTTAAATTTCATTTGTGTCATACTCCAGACTCAAATGACATTTCTGTCAACAAAATAGAGAATCTAAAAGTGAGTTATCCCTCTTTGCATGTACAGGTAAATGCTTGTTGTGTGAGCATTATAAGAATGACAATTTAAAAAAATGAGCATTTTATCACCTTTTAAAAAAATAAACAAACTTTTTTGAGCATTTTTTCTTTTCTTTTTTTTTCTTTTTTCTTTTTTGTTGTTTTGGAAGGGGGCAAAAAAATCAAAATATAAATTGTTTGTTTTTCTAAGACTACCCTTAAACAACCAAGCGCAAATTAGTGTGCACACTAAATATATACAGAAATGTATTTGAAAGAAATTTCTACTTAGCTTTTGAAATGTTATTTATTTTCACGAAGTAACAATAATTGAGCGTTTTTTTTTTTTAAAATTAAGTTAGTTAAAATTCAATACCAAGAGTATAAAAAATGCGGATTAAAGGGTGGAAATGTTCGGGACACACTCCCTTTTCGTTGACTATGGTAACAGCATTTATAAAAGTTTGTGTAAAAGGGCGATCAATAATAGTTAATATTGCCAATTAATAAATTTATGTTAGTTTTTAAAACCAGATTAAATGATAAGTTTATTTGTTATTATGAATGTCTCTGCCCAACCCACACAAATTGACCCCGCCCCCAAAATGGAATAAAACATTCATAAATATACACATGTACAATTACAAAAAGAACTTTTATATCTTGCTCCCTTCTTTTATTTTTTAAGACATTGTTTACAGCTACACATGTACAAATCTTACATTAATTTTCAAAAATTATGCAAGGTAAAATTTTTAAATCCGTGTATTCATTTTCTATGTATATAGCTGCAATGAATTGCAGAATATCCCTAAATTCGAATTCACATTATTAAGGCATGTATACATGTTTAACAATGTTGTAAATATTTACGACACCAAATCGACCAAAACCCGTTTAAAAACCGTTAAAAATTTCAAATTATATAATGTCATAGTTACTATATCTGTTAATACAAGAGTCAAACGTGTCGTAAAACAGAAACTGGTTTCTTTACACTGTCATAACCAGTTTCTGTCTTTCTTTTAAAAGATATTTATCCCGACGTTTTCTTCTGTCAGGTCAAGGCAATAAAATTTGGTGTATAAATCTTCATTGAAAGCTAATAAATTTTAATTTATTGAATTATTTGATGTATGAAAGCTAATAAATTTTAAGCTTGAGATTTGATGTACTTTCTGACATGTTTTCTGTTTATCAATAAAAATATGCATTACTATGTAGTCAAAATGCATATTTTTATTGATAAATAGAAAATATATCAGAAAGACACTATACAACTAATCGAAATAAACCCCTCCCCCCCCCCAAAAGTACATGCATTAAACCATGCATCCGATTCTTGTCCTAAAATGAAACAATTTTAATTAAAACAAGGAATATAACAATACAGAATTTTATTCATTTAATTTTTTTCTCGGTGAATATTTTCGTCGTGTATATCTTCGTCTTGGTCTTCCCATAACGTTGCAATTGAAACTGGACGTCATAGAAATATTGAAAAGGAATTTTGTAAAATCATCATAGAAGATGAAATTCATTTCGTTCTAATTTGTCCCCTATACAAGGACTTGAGAAATAAATATAATTAATACCATATATTAAAAGTAATTACTGGAAAAAACCATCCGTATCAAACTAGTCCAATTACTGAGTGTACAAAACTTTTCTGAGCTTTGTAAATTCGGTAAATTTTTGCATTTTGCTTTTAAGTTAAGAAAAGAAAAGATGTTGTTATTCATTCTTCGTATGTCCTATCTTTATCTGTATATTTGCACGTATAAAGTTATAAAGTCTGTTATGTTTCATGTGTAGAAGCGCCATACCAAGCAAAATCCGTTCTATAAACTAGGCGCTGTTTTTCATGTATAGAAACGCCATACCACTCCAATCTGCTTTTCTGTATTGAACTTCAAGAAAATTGTGATAATACGTATGTTTTAAGCAAATAAAGAATAATCAAAATAATATCTATAGGAAACAAATGGTAGAATAATTAAGAATTGTTTTCTTTGAAATATTCTAATTTCTTTTAATGAACTGTAAAATATAATCTGTAAGACGGTTCAAAGAAAGCATCTCATGTTACTTAAGTTAATTCATCTGTAAAACATATGATAACATTGTTTGTGAATATATTGCACCTTGCCTGCGGACGTTCTAACTTAGGCCATAAGGCAATATTGCACCGCTATCGTGCAATATTGCCCGCACCTCTACCGTAAAATCGATAATTTGTTCAAGTAATTTCGGCGTCGAGGCCAAAGCTAGTTAACGGGTAGGGATTAAAGGATTAAGTTTTCAGTACCGCACATAAACATGTCAAAATTTACCAGACGAAAAATTATTTCCGCGTCAAAGAATCGGAAAATAGCTGGACTATAAAAAAGATTCTTTTTGGATATTCTAAATCAGTATTAATTTGAATGGTAAATGAGAAAAAACAAAATCAACTTGTAAGACTTGTTCAATATTTAAACGAGTGCTTTTGTAATTCTGGAATTAAGTATTCTTAAGTTAGGAATAAAAATTGGATTTTAGATTGAAGTAATTTTTATTAAATTTCTTAATCTCATTTCTACAAATTAATTTCTTTTTGTAGTTATCGAACATCAACATGTACACTCCTGGAAAGTTAGATGCAGTTATGGACTCGGACTTCGACCTCGGGTGCCTGCCTCTTCCTCGGCGCATTCTCTTCTCTGATGTCAAACAGGCTCTCTTCGAGGACGAGGACTCAGGACTTGGGATGGACGAGGTATGATCGTATTTTTATGCTCTTTAAAAGCCTTCCTTGAAAAAGTAAATAAAAGTATTCTATAAAAGATATTGTTTTCCTATGACCGATTTTTAAGATTATTCCATGAAAAATTGGAAAGTTAATCAATTTTAAGAAACAAAACTGAAATTCAAAATCTGACTTAAATTACATAACGAAATTGAATTTAAACATTATTTAATTTTTTTTTCATATAAAGTCATTGTTTTTCTGTTCAAATGAAAAATTAATTATCGACCACTAAATTATATAAAATCACTGCCTACAAACTTTAAAGAAAATATATTTTATTCCATTTTTTTTAAGCAATGGAATAACATTTCATTTTATTTCAGTTGACGACAGTTGAGGAAGCAAGCATGGGCACCAGGTCTTCCGTCCAATCATTGGTAAGCTTACTCTTATTCAAAAAAGTTATCTAATTAAATAATTTGTCTTCAATTATATAAGATAAGCGTTAATGGAATCTGTATCCTCATTAATTTTTTCGTTTTACTTTCAGTTAGAGCGACCATTTGCCAGCATTTCGCCTTCGCCCTCCATCCATATGAGACGACCCCTGAAAAGATCCGAGAGGTTTGAGGAAACTGACGACGGCAGTCTGCGGAAACGGACGAAGTTTTCCGACGGTAGACGAACTCTCAAGAAGTCCCTATCTTTTGGTGTAAGTTATTTTTAAGTAAAATTGGCTGCTCACTTCATGAAAATTTTTGTAAATTTCATTTCTTGACAAGCTTATTTATGTTCCTGCCTTATAATTAAAAATAAAATTAATTGACTGAAAAGTAAGAAGATTTAATCATGATTAAATACCGTAGAATATTATCAATTGTAAAGGATATTTTTTATTAAAATTTATTTATTACTTTAACAGGACAATCCTCGAGGTGACCAAGATGAGATTAAAGCTGTCGTGGGAAGAATGGTGGATGCGTCGGATCTTATCGGAGACGGAAGCCAGACATGCAGTCTTCCCACTATTCCCGGCAAGCACTCCGACCTTAAGAGCATCACAAATGATACGGTAAGAAATACTGTTATTGCAATAAAAGACTTGACTGCTCATTAATTACACGAGATAGGCAATAAAAAAACCGATACTAAGTTTTTATGAGTAAAGGATAAGTTTGAATAAACACAAAACATTTATATTTTTTTCAGAAAAGAATCAACACTTAAATAGATTTTTTATTATTGATTTGTAATGTTTACAGGTTGTTGACATCATTTCTGGGAAGTACGATGACGTCATTGGGAGTTGCCTCATTGTCGACTGCAGATACCCATACGAGTACCAAGGCGGTCACGTGCCTGTAAGTTTTCTTTTCGTTGATTTCTAAAGTTAAGTTAAGCAAAAAAAAAATAAATAAATAAAATGAAATAAATAAATTTGCAAAAATAAATTTATTAAAAAAATAAATAAATTGTTAAGACTACGTATACTTTGTGAGTTTGTGGTGTTCATTAATAAAAATGTCCGTTTTTGCCTCTATAGGGTGCCATTAACGTTCATCGACCAGAAGGTATCCAAAGAATCCTGGAGCAACACCAGAGCATGCGCGATACGGCTGCCGGAAAACGTCACATCGTCATCTTCTACTGCGAGTTTTCCTCCGAAAGGGGCCCACGAATGTAAGTAAACCATTTCAATATCATAATTTTTATACAATGTTCAAAGCTTTTCAGTTCAATTAAAGTAGATGAACGAGAAAATTAATATAAATACCTCTTTCTAATATCTCTTTTCTTGCATGTTTAATAAAATATGCCTTTGATTATGAAGGTGTCGCAAAGTGCGGGAGGCAGACCGTAACCTGAACAAGGAGATCTACCCCTATCTCAACTTCCCGGAAGTCTACGTCATGCACAACGGGTTCAAGGCCTTCTACGAGACACACAAGGTAAAATTCTATAAATGTTTAATTTATAGATTATTTAAAAGATTTAAAAAATTTCAATGCAAGTTCCTTTGTTTGTTGTACCTGCCAAAGAAAAAAAAAAGAAAAAAGAAAAAAAATACAAAATTTAATGTAAAAATTATTACAATTTCATAACGTTATTATGAAATATTTTATCATTTAAAAGGTGATTTAGAATTTCTGCATTACTTACCGTGCCTTTTTCTTTTTATTCCAGACTTTATGTGAGCCTCAGGGGTACACACCGATGCTTCACAAAGATTTCTCCGACGACTTACGTCATTTCCGGTCCAAATCCAAGTCCTGGAGTGGCGGATCCAAGCGTCGCAGTATGGGACAACGTCTTTTCTGAGTGTCCTTTTGCGTATTAAACAACGTAGAAAGCACCGATTCCAACTTTTCCGTCCAAGCCCTGGAACGTACTATCCAAGCGATGCTTTGTAGGACAGTACCTTTTCACTGTGCATACTTTCTGTGGTACAAAACATAAACTTTCTAAGAACAGTGAATACTTGTACAGAAACGTTACATGGTTCTACAAGTAACATTATGGAACATGATGTAAAGTCAAGTGCTAAACTGTTATTTGTTAAATGTCTGTTGTCTGTGATATACTTGTTTATTGTTGATGTTTGTTTTATTTATTGTTAAAATATATTTATGTTGCATCCAAGTGCAAATAAAATTTTATAAAATGAGTTTTTTTGGTACTTCTTGTTCTAAAAGTCGGGGAAACTTTAAACTTTAAAAAATCTCTACAAATCGAAAGGGGTAAATTTGAGTAAAACTTTTAAAATATCTGTCAATATTTTTGTGTGATAAAGGACAGATAATCCTTTAATCGTTTGTCCTTTAATCCAGACAATTCCTATAGTCTAGGAATTATATCATTCCTAAATAATATATAATTTTTTCCAAGATTTCGTCATTGAGGTAATGCTTCTTTTACATGTTAGCTCACAAAAATGAGTTACCTTACCAGGTGTTTGTACAAGATACCAGAGGATGGTGCTGCCCATATAGTCCTTTTGGAAAAAAAATTTAAACTGACAAAATCAAAAAGAAGATGGGGGGATAAAGCGTGCGAAATTTTATTTGATAATTCATCTTATATTGTATACTTTATGTATAATCTCTACAATTTACAAAAATCTCACAAAGACTTAAAATATTTGCCTATGAAAAAGCTTAAACACACTAAAAAGAACAAAAACGATCATTTTCTCATTCTTTAGCAAAGTTTTTCAATATGAGTGGGTCTTCACTCCATTTTTTTGAAAGATGATCCTAAAAGTTTGCATTAAAATACACATTTTTTGGTTTACAAAAACATGGAGTGGAACCCACTATAAAAGTACATTCTTATGACAAAACATTCGCATCTTTCCAAGAAATACATCAAGTCCATTAAGTCGAGTGTCATATCACAAACATGATTTAAATGCCCAAATGAGTGATGTAGCATAGTGGTTAACGCAATCGTCTCAAAGCAGTTTGCTATTGATACGTCGGGTTTTTCTTGCTAGGGCTCGAATCCCACGAATACCATCTAATAATTTTAAGAAATACAATTCTTTAAAAGATTTTTTTCTCTTAGAAAAAGTTTTTATATCATAATTTCATAAAGAAGATGGGGGAACAAGGCGGGCAGAATGCCTATAGCGTCCGATATTAAGAAATCATATTCTCTATGTGATTTGAGTATTTCAATTAGCTTCTAATTATTGAATTTTTTGAAATTATGAGAAAAAAAAATTTTCTGACAGAAAAAAGTCTCGCAAAAAAATTAATACATGGTATTCGTGGGATTCGAACCCTGGCAATAAAAATCCGACTTATCAATAGCATACTGCTTTGAGACTAACGCGTTAACCACTATGCTACATCACTCATGGTGATTTTGGGCATTTAAATCATGTTTGTGATATGACCCACGACTTAATGGACTTGAAGTATTTCTCGAAAAGGTGCGAATGTTGTGTCACAAAAGTGTTCTTTTAAGGTATAGTGGGTCTTCGCTCCATGTTTTTGTAAACCAAAAAATGTGTATTTTAATGCAAACTTTTAGGATCATCTTTCAAAAAAATGGAGCGAAGAGCCACTCATATTGAAAAATGTTGTTAAAGTACGAGAAAATGATCGTTTGTGTTCTTTTTAGTGTGTGTAAGCTTTTTCATAGGCAAATATTTTCTTCTTTTGTGATATTTTTGTAAATTGTAGAGGTTTTTCATAAAGAATACTTTAATATTAGATGAAATATCAAATGAAATTTGGATTGAATTGAGATTAAAATTTTCACTTCTTATCTGTTGCACTATAGGCACTTCGCCCGTCTTATCCACCCATCTTCTTTCAAAAATGAAAACTTAATTTAAATAGTTTACTCAGTTCACATATTGAAAATGATTTCTTCATATCTGACGCTATAGGCATTTTGCCCGCCTTGTTCACCCATCTTCCTTCAGCATATTGAATGTAATTGTTAAATGACAATTAGAAACCAATTCAGAAATCACAAGGAAACTAGTGCTAATTGTAACGGGGACCGTTACAGATGTTCCCCAAACGCTCCCCAACTCCCTTTTATAGTCATATTCCCTGTAAGCGTAATTAAATAAGTCAAACTTTATGCATTTGAGACTTTAACAACGTTTACCCAGAAGTGTACCATGTTCATTCAAATTTTATCATTGCACACTTGCGCATGTTAATGCATGTGCGTAATGACCATATCATATTCTCTACACAATCTATATATTTTAATATGCTAAATATTAAAGTACTTAATCTAAAAGTATTTAAAAAAAACGCTCATTCAAGTGTATTTTTTATTTTACCCATTTCACGTGCGCGCACGTGCATACATAAGCATGGTGACCATACCTTCTTGTAGAAGTCCATTACATCTATCTATGTTCTAAATCCCACCCAGTTTGGTTGAAAACCAAGGGAGTTATAACTGTTTAAAGTTTCAGCCAATCAGATTGCAGCGCACGTACACGCACGTGTGTGTATGTGCAGGGTGACCATACCTTCTTGTAGAAGTCCATTATATATCTATGTTCCAAATCCCACCCTGTTTGGTTGAAAACCAAGGGAGTTATAGCTGTTTAAAGTTTCAGCCAATCAGATTGCAGCGCACGTGCATGCACGTGATTTCATGATAATTGCAATATATCATTTTGTAGGACATCCTAATGCATGGCTATGTTCAAAATTTCAAAGGATTTCGTCAAAAAACAAGAAAGATATTGAGACTTAAGTTTCAGCCAATCAGAGCGTAGCGCATGCGCGTGAGATCTTGCCATATTGACCACGTCATCTTGTTTATACTACTAATACATCATTACATTATGAGTTTCAAAAAAATTAATCAAAAAATAGAAAAGTTACGGCAATATACATTATATTGGTCATTCACGTGTTGCACGTGCACGCTCTTGCAAGCACGTGCGCGCAAAATGACCTTCGTTCCGCAAATCTACATAACATGTCTACTGACCCTAAAAACATTTCACCTTAGTTGGATGTGTAGTTTATGAGATCATTCGCGGACAAAAAAGTGCCCAGGAAGAAGAAAAATAATAATAATAAGAAACAGAGTAAAAACAATATGTTCCCCAACTTCGTTTGGGGAACATAAAAATAATTTTAAATACTTGACATATCTTACGAAGATAAACAAAACAGATTTCTGGGGAACGTATCGTCGGGCCTTAACTGTAATAACTTGTAAATATATCATCACAATATCAGAACCAAAGGAAAGAGAAAAGGCAGATTCAAAAACATACAGTTCAAAGAAGTCAGGTAAAGGCATTTTTTGTTATCCAATTCTTTTTTTTATCGATCTGATGTCAATCAAGTATTTTTGCACGCAATTAAATTTGATCTGATCCGGATTGTAAGTAGGGGCTCAGGATGAACATTTCAAGAGGCAGAGAATAAATTGCACTATAAAATGTTTTGCCTGACATATGAGAAAATTTTGACAGTTTACCACAGATAAAATATTTAGAAGCATATCGTTTCATCATGTAATTGACTTTATGCAGCTCTAAAACATGATTTTAATTTCCAAGTCTAAGTGGATATGAAATACGGGTTCTGGTAAGGCCTGAAAAAAACAAAAATGAGTGAAGGAGTTTTGTAGATTTTTATTTAATATAATACATGTATAAACTTATATTTTGCAAAATTTTGTTGGAGAGTTAAGTGTTAGTTGCATTTCAGGTTAGAACTGCCAATACGCAATGCAAATGAGAGGAGTAACCATTTTGATGAGATGGCAGTTTAAATAGAGAAATAAATCGAGAAATAGCGCAACTTTTTTGTGTGCAATAATTTGTTTTCCGGAGAGCTACAGTTCTACCTCTAGGAGGACTTTGGTGCATAAATACCACTCTCCTTTACAATATTAAGCAAAAATAATTCTGTAGAAATCTGTTCTTCACCAGATCTAAGGCTTATTATGAAAGCTTTGTCGTAAATTGTTACGAAATCTCGATGGATATTCTCACATCTTACTTAATATCTTATTTTTTGTTAAATAAAAACAGACAGAAATAGAAATATTGTAAGTCGTGTGATTAATCTGGGACTCTAGATCAGACGAGCCGGAGGATACACGTAAATGTATGTAACTCTGATCCTAGATCCTTCCTTTTTTTCAATTTACAAAATACTGACATATCGATTTGACGCGTATACAATTAAACTTGAAGCTATCGTCTTAATAAATACTTCCTAGCATAATACATGTATGTACAGTCTGTTATCAATGAAATGAATTCAATTATTCTTGATCGAGAAAGGCATCCTCGCAATGCCAGGGGGAGATTTTCGAGAAACAGAAAAATACTGATCAATGCAAGAACTTTGAATATAACGTATATTTAAATTGCGTCATATTACAAATTCAAACAACAGTTTATTTCTACTAAATGTGTTTTATTTTTCCTATTTGATATGAAAATGTGATATAGAGTTATCCCTCTTTGCATGTATTGTTGTTCCCCGCTTTTGCGAAAGCGAGGGGATATTAAATCTCATTCGTCTGTCCGTCAGTCTGTCAGTCTGTCCGTCACAAAAACTTTAACCTTGCCCATAACTTTTGATTTAGTGGATCGATGACTTTCATATTTCACATGTGTATTCCTTGTGATAAGACCTTTCTTTGGGTACCACCGAATTTGACCTTTTGACCTTGACCTTGGAGTTTGACCCACTTTTACACAAAAATTCCAAACTTTTACTTTGGCCGTAACTTTTGAATGATAAATACATGTACTCGGGCTTTCATATTTCACATGTATATTTTTTTTGAAAAAACTCCTTTCATTGAATACCAACAACTTTGACCTTTTGACCTTGACCTTGGAGATTTCCGTACTTATGAAAATTTTTTATCCTTGACCATAACTTTTGAACGGTAAGGGCTAAAGCTTTCATACTTCATATATATAATCCTCGTGAAAAGACATTTCATTGGATACCAAGAACTTTGACCCTTTGACCTTGACCTTGGAGTTTTTTGATGATTTCTAAATGAATGACATATGATACGGTGTTCATATTACATGTACACACAATATGTCATAATTTTATTTTCTGTATACTCATTTGAAGAATCAAAAAGAGAGCATTTCGATTTTTATTATTTTTTGAAAAGACAACAAAATCGAAATATTATGTTTGTTTTTTTATGACTCCCCACAAACAACAAAGCGTAAATAAGAAATCGTATAAATCTGAAAGGATTTTTCTATTTAGGTTTTGAAATGTTATTTATTTTCTTTAAGTAACAATTATTGAGCGTTTCTTGTAGTTGGTTAAAATGGTCAAAATAGTCAAAAACCAATGGTACATGTATATAAATGCGGACTAGAGGGTGGAAATGTATGGGACCACTCCTTTTCCGTTGACGTCTACATTAAGAGCATTGACAAAAGTTTGTTTAAAAAGTGATCAACAATTATTCATTTCCCACAAATAATAATCTTTCCGTTAGTATTCAAAACCAGGTTTAATGATAATTTTTTTGTTATTATGAATGTCTCTCCCCCAACCCACAAAAAATCACCCCCAACCCCAAAGGGAATAAAACATTGTGCATACACGTGTACAAAGACAAAAAGCATTTTTATCTCTTGCTCCCTTCTTTTATTTTTAAAGAAATTGTTTTCAGCTTCAAATCTTACATTTGAAAAAAAAAGAAAAATTAAAATCTATAGGTATAACATTAATAAATCTGTGTATTCATTTTCTATTTATTTAACCTGCAATAAATTGCAGGTTATCTTTATATTCAAATTCACATAAATAAGACGTGTAAAAACATGTAAAAACACTGTAACAATGTTGTAAATATTTACGACACCGAATCGAAAAAATAAACCTGTTTTAAAAACCGTTTACAATTTCAAATTATATAATATGGCATACTATAACTGTGAATACAAGGGTCAAACGTGTAATAAAACAAAAACTGGTTTCTTTACATTGTCATAACCAGTTTCTGTCTTTCTTTTCGAAAATATTTATCCTGACATTTTCTACTGTCATAACAAGGCAATAAAGTGTGTTGCATTTGGAACTAATAAAAAGGGGCGTCAAAATACAAATTTTAGGTAAATATATATATTTTTTTAAAAACTGAAAAAATGTAATGATGTCCCAAAAAGTGATAAAAAGAATTTTAAAGTATTGAAAAAATTAGGGTAGAAATTTTATCTTCATTTAAAGTTAATAAAATTTTAATTATGAGATTTGATATATGCATAATCTATATTCCCCCACCCCGAAAAAAAGTACATACATTAAACCATGCGTCCGACCTTTTATCCTAAAATAAAACAATTTAAATTAAAACAAGGAATAAAACAATACAGAATTTATTTAGTTATTTTTTTCTCTGTGAATATTTCGTCGTGTATTTTTATAGGAAACAAATGGTAGCATAATCAAAAATTGCTTTCTTTGATATATTCTAATTTCTTTTAATGAACTGTAAAATATAATCTTTAAGAAGATTCAAAGAAAGCAGCTCATGTTACTTTAGTTAATTCATCTGTAAAACATATGATAAATTGTTAGTGAATATATTGCACCTTGCCTGCGGACGTTCTAACTTAGGCCATAAGGCAATATTGCACAGCTATCGTGCAATATTGCCCGCACCTCTACCGTAAAATCGATAATTTGTTAAAGTAATTTCGGTGTCGAGGCAAAAGGTAGTTAACGGGTAGGGATTAAAGGATTAAGTTTACAGTACCGCACATAAACATGTCAAAATTTACCAGAAGAAAAATTATTTCCGCGTCAAAGAATCGGAAAATAGCTGGACTATAAAAAAGATTCTTTTTGGATATTCTAAATCAGTATTAATTTGAATGGTAAATGAGAAAAAACAAAATCAACTTGTAAAACTTATTAAATATTTAAATAAGTGCAAGTGTAATTCTAGAACTTAAAAATTAACTACTCTTAAGTAAGGAATAAAGTTTAGATTTAAGAATTAAAACTTAAAGTGACACGTGTTTTTCTTAACTTCGTTTTAACAAAATATTTTCTTTTTGTAGTTATCGAAAATCAACATGTACACTCCTGGAAAGTTAGATGCAGTTATGGACTCGGACTTCGACCTCGGGTGCCTGCCTCTTCCTCGGCGCATTCTCTTCTCTGATGTCAAACAGGCGCTCTTCGAGGATGATGACTCGGGACTTGGGATGGACGAGGTATGATCGTATTTTTATACTCTTTAAAAGTCACCCTACCTTGAAAAAGTAAATAAAAGTATTCTATAAAAGCTATTGTTTTCTTATGGCCGATTTTTAAGATTATTTCATGCAAAATTGGAAAGTTAATCAATTTAGAAATACAAAACTGAAATTCAAAATCTGACTTAAATTACATAACGAAATTGAATTTAAACATTATTTAAAATTTTTTTCATATAAAATCATTGTTTTTTGTTCAAATGAAAAAAATAATTATCGACCACTAAATTATATAAAATCACTGCCTACAAACTTTAAAGAAAATATATATTTTATGTTTTTTTAAGCAATGGAATAACGTTTCATTTTTTTTTTCAGTTGACGACAGTTGAGGAAGCAAGCATGGGCACCAGTTCTTCTTCCGTCCAATCATTGGTAAGCTTAATTCTTTTTGAAAATTTTCTCTAATTAAATAATTTGTTTTTAATGAAATAAGGCATTCCAAGTTTCAATGGAATCTGTACGGTATCGTTATTAATTTTCTCGTTTTAATTTCAGTTAGAGCGACCATTTGCCAGCATTTCGCCTTCGCCCTCCATCCATATGCGACGCCCCCTTAAAAGAACCGAGAGGTTTGCGGAAACTGACGACGGGAGTCTGCGGAAACGGACGAAGTTATCCGAAGAAAGACGAATCCTCAAGAAGTCCCTATCTTTTGGTGTAAGTTGTTTTGGAGTAAAAATGACTGCTAATTACGTTTTGATTTAATTTTTTTTTTTTGTAATTTTCATTTCTTGACAAGCTTATTAATGTTCATACCTTAAATTAAAAATAAAATTGATTGGCTGAAAAGTAAGAAGATTTAAGCATGATTAAATACCGTAAAATATTGTAAATTGTCAAGAATATTTATGAAAAAATAATGATTTTCAAATTTCATATAATTTATTAATATTTTTCTATAACTTTTACAGGACAAGCCTCTAGGTGACCAGGATGAGATTAAAGCTGTCGTGGGGAGAATGGTTGATGCGTCCGATCTTATCGGAGACGGAAGCCAGACATGCAGTCTTCCCACAATTCCCGGCAAGCACTCCGACCTCAAAAGCATCACAAATGATACGGTAAGAAATACTGTTATTGCAATAAAAGACTTGACTGCTCATTAATTACACGAGATACGCAATAAAAAATCAATACTAAATTTTGTACGAGTAAAGGATAAGTTTGAATAAACATTTATATTTTTTTTCAGAAGGAATAAACGCGTAAATAGATTTTTAGTTATTGATTTATAATGTTTACAGGTTGTTGACATCATTTCTGGGAAGTACGATGACGTCATTGGGAGTTGCCTCATTGTCGACTGCAGATACCCATACGAGTACGAAGGCGGTCACGTGCCTGTAAGTTTTCTTTTCCTTGATTTCTAGAATTAAGTTAAGCAAAAAATAAATAAATAAATTTATCTAAAAATAAATAAATAAATTGTTCAGACTAAGTATACTTTGAGTTTGTGGTGTTCAATAATAAAAATGTCTGTTTTTGCCTCTATAGGGTGCCATTAACGTTCATCGACCAGAAGGTATCCAAAGGATCTTGGAGAAACACCAGAGCATGCGCGATACGGCTGCCGGAAAACGTCACATCGTCATCTTCTACTGCGAGTTTTCCTCCGAAAGAGGCCCACGAATGTAAGTAAACCAATTTTTATACAATGCTCAAAGCTTTCCAATTCAATTAAAGAAGATGAACGAGAAAATTAATATAAATACCTCTTTCTAATATCTCTTTTTTTGCATGTTTAATAAAATATGCCTTTGATTATGCAGGTGTCGCAAGGTGCGGGAGGCAGACCGTAACCTGAACAAGGAGAACTACCCCTATCTCAACTTCCCGGAAGTCTACGTCATGCACAACGGGTTCAAGGCCTTCTACGAGACACACAAGGTAAAATTCTATAAACGTTTAATTTATAGATTATTTAAAAGATTTCAAAAATTTCAATGCAAGTTCCTTTGGTTGTTGTACATGCAAAAAAAAATAAAAAGAAAATATCAAAATTTAATGTAAAAATTATTACAATTGTATTACGTTATTATGAAATATTTATCATTTAAAAGGTGATTTAGAATTTCTGCATTACTTACCGTGCCTTTTTCTTTTTATTCCAGACTTTATGTGAGCCACAGGGGTACACGCCGATGCTTCACAAAGACTTCTCCGATGACTTGCGTCATTTCCGGTCCAAGTCCAAGTCCTGGAGTGGTGGATCCAAGCGGCGCAGTATGGGACAGCATCTTTTTTGAGTGTCAAGTTGCGTATTAAACAACGTGGAAAGCGCCAATTCCAACTTTTCCGTCGAGTCCTGGAACGTACTATCCAGCGTTGCTTTGTAGGACAGCATCTTTTCACTGTGCATATTTTCTGTGGTACAAAACAAACCATGGATTTGTGGCGCAAAGTTTGTGATCCTTTGAATGAGTAATTTTACTCATTTATATGTTTTTCATAAACAAATCTTTCTTAAAACTGTTGGACAGAAACGTTTCCCGGTTCGACTAGTGACAATATGGAACACGATGTGACGTCAAGTGCTACATTGTTATTTGTTAAATGTCTGTTCTCTGTGATATACTTGTTTATTGTTGATGTTTGTTTTATTTTTTGTTAAAAATAATTATGTTATTTCTATTGAATCCAAATACAAATACAATTAAAAAATGAAACTTGTTTTTACTTATTTGTGGAAAGATGGGGATGTTTCGCTATCACACAAAATCTAAGTTACAAAGAACAAGAGCCGTTTGAAAACTTATAATCTCCACAAATCGAAAGAGGTAAATTTGAGTAAAACTTTTAAAATATCTGTCGATATTTTTGTATGATTAAATGTAAAATGTTAAATGATTAAATGTAATATCTTGTAAATATTATCATCACTATATTAGAACCACAGGAAAGAGAAAGGCGGATTCAAAAACATACAGTTCGACGAAGTCATGTAAAGGCATTTTTTGTTATCCAACTCTTTTTTTTTTTTTATCGATCTCAAGTATTTTTGCATGCAATTAAATTTGATCTGATCCGGATTTTAAATAGGGGTTCAGGATGAACATTTCAGGAGGCAGAGAATAAATTGCACTATAAAATGTTTTGCCTTGCATATAAGAAGATTTTGACAGTTTACCACAGATAAAATATTTAGAGGCATATCGTTTCATCGTGTAATTCATATTGATTTCATGTAGATCTAAAACGTGGTAAAATGTATAAAAAATGAGTTAAGAAAATGTACTTTAAAAATTTATTTCAAATCTTTGTAGATTTTTATTTAATATAATACATGTATCAACTTATATTTTGCAAAATTTTGTTGGAGAGTTAAGTGTTCGTTGCATTTCAGGTTGGAACTTTTAAATTTGTAATGCTGCCGATACGCAATGCAAATGAGAGGAGTAACCGTTAGTAATATTTTGAGGTAGCAGTTTTAAAAAAAAGACGGAGAAATAAATTGAAAAAATAGTGCACCTTTTTTGTGCACAATTTTTTTTCCGGAGAGCTACAGTTCTACAGCTAGGAGGACTTTGGTGCATATATACCACTCTCTTTTACAATATAAAGCAGAGATAATGTTATAGAAATCTGTTCTTCACCATATTTAAGGCTTATATAATTAAAGCATTGTCGTAAGCTGTTACGAAATCTCAAAGGATATTCTCACATTTTACTTAATATGCTGTTTTTGTTAACTTAAAAACAGACAGAAATAGAAATATTGTAAAACGTGTAATTAATCTGGGACTAACAACACTGCCGTAGGCAATCAGACTATAAATCAGAAAATTGCGACTTTTTATCTCTACGACATTGTTGTACTGCTGGTGTTAGTGCTTTAAGTGAAGGGCATTGAACAACGATTGAAACCACACTCTCTACAGATGGAAGTCGAGTTACATAATTATACCTTTACTTAGTTAGTATTAGAATTGGATGTGTATGATATAAATATATATATATATATATATATATATATATATATATATATATATATATATATATATATATAAATATATATATATAGAAATAAAAATTATTCAATTACAGTCAATTCTCGAATTATCGCCATTCGATTCATCGCCATTTTCGCAATACCGCCATGATTTCCCAAGAACGTTTTTCCTGCTATATAAAATTCTCTTTATAACGCCAAATTCGCATACCGCCATCCGCCACCCTGTTTTCACAACAAACGTCCATTTTTAAGTGTCAATTATCTCGATAATACCGCCACAGGTGCATGTGGTCAGTGAAGCGCGGCTAATTGGTTGACGCTATCCCTGTTGTAAAGCATGCAAAGCCAGTCAAGGTACATGCAATTAAGTAAACAATAATTTTAACATGAACTGTTGGAATAATTTTGTTTTCTGTTTAATAAAATCATTTAGTCAAGATTTCGCCACGAATGCGGTCGTTGTAAAGTACGCCGATAACAATATTATTTTGATGATCTCTGCTTTTAAAAACAATGCAAAGTTTACTTAAAAAATAATTATAAGTCAGAAATTGTGAACATTTCTTTTTGAACAGAGCTTATTTTACGTACTATAGGCAATATATCACGACGATCGACCCAGCATTTTTTTTTCAATATCAGACGTGCAGATTTACATGCATACGCATGTACTTTATTTTATTACTGAATATTTTGTTTTAGCGAAATTATACATTAAAAAAATTACTTTTAAGTATTTTCAAATTTAGAAATATGTTTATGTATACATGTACATGTAATAATAAGAATAGAAACGCTAAATGGTATTTCTAAGAACGATAACTCTACGTCTTATTTCCTAAAAGATGGAAAATTCAATTCATCGCCAAATTCGTTATACCGCCATGATTTCTAAATTACAAAAGGTGGCGGTTTATCGAGAATTAACTGTACTTTAATAATTTAATTTTGTTTGTATTCTCGCCTCTCATTGGTTGATTTCCAAAAAGGAACGCAAATTATTTTGTATAATCTGGTTTGGTATGGGGACACACCCCCTTGACGACCAGCTTAATCATCTTATCCATGCAATCCCCTCATTTCCAGTCCTCGGAATCCATGGAAAATTCTAGATTTAATAAATGTACCTTTAACTTCAAACAGTTACTCGATCTTACCTCATGTAAACAAACATCATGGCTGCTAGACCTTTGTATCAGTTATTACCTGCCCTCGCTTCCAATCACTTCCGTTACTACAGTTGTTTTATTGCACGGTACATTTGAACTCATAATAAAAAGCAACACAATTTTACATCCAAAGTTATTTAATTATTTTAAAATTAAATTATAAGGAATGACTCTAATTCAAGAATTAGAGTCATTCCTTAATTAAACAATAAATTGGCGAACACTAAATTATCTCCATTGATGGGGAAACCTTATATGAAGTCACACGACAGTCTCTGCATGACGACGGAACTAGTAGACGTTAGCACACGAACGACTTTTCTATATTCGTGTGAGATAATCTATTAGCTTTTTTTCTGTTCCTGCCATGAAATGCTCAGGGCACATATCGTGTTACCAATTTTATCTGTCATTTCTTCCTTGTCATTTCGTTTTAGTCAGCTTTCTGGATTATGTTTTGCTGAGCTTTTAGATAATGATCTGAACTTTGGTATATTTCTATTAATATATTATATCTTGAATGACTCACTCTATCAGTAACTAGCTTCATACCGATTGATCTACTTTCACGAAAGTTATTGCCCTATTTTTTTTAATTATTTACTTCTCTCTGATTTCTTACCTATGCTTTTATTTTGTTTTAATTTCTTAATTTTCAGAAAATTAAAGAAAAAATTGATTAAAGAATGAATATGAAATTTTTTGAAGGACCATATCTTTGGATTCTCGAGAACAGATTCGGTCGTGTGGTGCTGCGGTTTGAGCGTTGGTACTTTAAGAGTCGCGGAGTAAGGAGTTGATCATTACGTTGCAGTTTCGAATCCCACTCCTGGCCAAAAAAGACCCCTTAATGCTCAAAGTGATGACAAGTGCCGAGTACAGTTGAAAATGATGTGAAGATAACTATATTACAAAGATCAACCTTATACAAACTACAAGAATACAAATCTGTCAACAGGGCAATAAACAAGGAACCCTGGAAATTCCCGCGTGATCCTGTGATATCAGCTGCCTTGCAGGAGTAAATCCGCAACATTCCACAGGCACGGATAACGCTTCAGTACGAATGAAAAGTTCTCGTCGAAGGGCAAAGGAGACATCATGTTGTGTACATTTACTTTATTTTTTCCTACTGATCGTCATGATCTTTTAATGAGAGATGTTTTATTCATTTTTTTTTCACATGTATCAATTTAGTGGGTACCTGTAAAGTGCGAAACGAAATCTACCGAAAAAA
Source organism: Saccostrea cuccullata (assembly GCF_032062105.1). NCBI lineage: Eukaryota > Metazoa > Mollusca > Bivalvia > Ostreida > Ostreidae > Saccostrea > Saccostrea cuccullata. Next base: position 79,526 of record NW_026927022.1, on the reverse strand, counting down.
AAAACGAAATCTACCGAAACAAAACGAAACCTACCGAAACGAAACGAAACGAAATCAAGACGAAACGAAACGAAATCAAAACGAAACCTTCCGAAACGAAACGAAACAAAACTTATATAAATATACATGTAGTTACATGCTGTTTATATAATGTGTAACTGCATATGGTCTATTTTTTCTTCATATGAAATTTATATAGTTCAAGCACCACAGGCAATTGTTTCGCTTCAAGCTCATACATAGGCGTCGGAAGGAAATTGAAAGTGTGTGTGTGTGTGTGTGTGGGGGGGCTTTATCATTTTCAATGCCTATATAATAAACATCTTTGCAAAAAAAGTGTGTGTGTGAGTACCCCCCTCCCCCCGCTTCCGACGCCTTTGTTATATTTTGTCAATATCTTACTGACTAATTTACCTACTTAAAAATGACAACGTTCGCTTCGAGAGACTTTTTTCTTGTCTGTTAAATCGTTTAAGACTTCTCTGGTCGAGCCTCTTTATTGCAAACCACTCATTTCTTTCTCGAAAATTACCCGACAAAAATATTACCGTATGTTTGTAGAAAGGATACACAAGATTCCGGTTGGAGTTACATGTATAATTGAACTATAAAACCAGACACCTCGGAATGGGATACTAAATACTCAAAGTTTCTGGTTTATCCTAGGTTTTAAGACATTCACAATACAATTAACAGTGCAGTGACTTTATTTCGACCCGTACATAAACGAGCCTTTACATGTAACGCATTAATTTTGATAGATATATGTTGTATCTAGATAAATTAAGGATTGAAAATAAGAGTAAGATATAAAAATTAGAAAATAATGCACATATTGAAATTATACATGCATAGTACGCTCGTGCATATTTGCAGTTGGCAAACATGTAAATACATCATTAGACTGAAAGTCTCTTTACAATTTAATTTCATATTAACAAGTGCTTGAAGCATATAAATTTTATTTGAAGTAAAAAAAAGTCCACATGCAGTTACACATATATAATTTTATACATGTATCTTGATTGGAAAAAAAAACATTTTGATAGTTTTGTTTCAAAGGTTATTTGATTTCGTTTCGTTTCGTCTTGATTTCGTTTCGTTTCGGTAGATTTCGCTTCGTTTCGGCAGATTTCGTTTCGTTTCAGTTCGTCACACTTTACAGGTACCCCAATTTAGTCAGATAAATTAAGATATAAGTACAGTATATTGAATTACTTTTTTTGTCAGCTTTTCAGTAAGAATAAAATTTTGTCGTGGAAACAGTCTGTAAATCAGGTAATATTGCATTATATTACTCGCTCTTTGGCTGTTTTGTCCTGGTATTTGAGTTATATGATAAGGGCATCGACCAAATAGAGCCTATATATTGATGGAATCGGATCACATAACATGAATGCTGTAGTTCTGCAACTGTATAAAATCAAATATTACACTGATATATTACATGTTATTCCAAAGTCTCTGACATTTTTCTTGGTTAAGATTCCCCTATAAATCAAAGGTTATCTCTGCCGATTTTGACATATTATATGATGTCACACAACATATTATGACAGTGCAAGTAGCTGAGAAATTAAACACATAATCGCCTTTGCCATCCTTCGACTCATCAAAATTATAATTTTTTCAGTTTTATTTGTTTCCTTTTTTGCGGGGATACTGATATTAATTTTGTATGTAATTTAATTTATCTGAACTAGCTTGTTTGTCATGTTTACGAAAGGAAAAAAAATCAGACTGATTCAAGATTCTAACTGTAAAACCAAAACATTTTTCGTTGAACGAAATGAGTGAAATCTGATCTACGAGTGCAAGTAATTTGTTTTATCATATGATGTAAAATGTGTCAGAAATTAGTAGATATGTTCCATGGTAGAAATGTTATACAGGGTTTCTTTTAAAATTAATGATTTTTGGCTAGAGTATTGAAATCTAAACAGAATCAAGGGATATATACATGTATGCAATAGCAGACGTATAAATATTGACTGAACTTCTTGTTATAATTAAGTTGATATTATCACTGAGAAAAACAAGAATCGCATCTGGTATAGGAGGTGAAGACTCAGGTGTTAACCTGTTTTTAAGATGACAATTTTCACTATATATTGCCCTTAATAGAATTCTAAATTTATTTTATTATACTAAAACGTTCAATTATTCTTATAACGGCGGAACACGCAAACACAACACGCAGTAATGTACTGTACAAATGATGGGGTGAATTATGAAATTCAAATACATGTATTACAGAGTGCAAGACTGTCATGAAAAACAATCTACGAAGCATTCATTTTGGTTCCTCAATCTCGAGATCAGAACGAAAGAAATTTTCCTTTGTATTTGAAGTGTTTTTCAGATGATGAGATCGAATGTTCTTAAACCTAGCGCAATCTTCTATAACCAGCGCAGTGTAGTAATCCCTTGGACTCCCAGTCTATGGACTAGCATTCATGCCCGCCTGGCGTAGTGGTTAGAGTAAGGAGTAGATCCTTACGTCGCGGGTTCGATATCCACTGTAGGACGTGGAGAGTGGTCCTTGAATTGAGACTGTATAAACCGAGGTCCCGTGTTGTCATGGTAGGCGCTGGCACGAAAAAGATTCCTCACTGCTCACTGACCCAAAGTGCCGAATATAGGACAAAATTTGCAGCTCTCCACCGGCAAGTGTTGGCGTCTCCTTACGAGTGAAAAAATTCAAGTCGGACGTTATACAATATACAATCAATCAATCATTCATCATGCTGATAATGCGCATGAGCTTGTTGAGGCGTGATGTATGCAACTCTTTGCCACCCCTATTTCTTATATGATTTTCTAGCTACAGAAAAATCAAGTCATTTTCAAAAAGCCTTGATATCGTCCCAAAAACAGAAAGGAGCTTATTCGAAATATTGCCAGCTTTGCTGCATTAGGTATTATGCACAGATACAAACTCTTAAATTAAAACACGCATTGAAACATTTATTACATTTTACATGTTTATTTTACTTAATGTTTTTCTTGAAAACTTGCATGTTAATAAAATGAAACATGAATTTAATGAAAATAATATTTTCATATAATTATTTTATCAATGTTTGTCAGTAATTATCAATGTTGTCCACGAACTTTACGGACAACCCTCGTATATCCAGTATTCTCAAGCACACATATAGGGTTCCACTATCATGCACTTTCAATCTTTTTCATCCTGATTATCCGAAGGTTTGTTTCGTGAAAGATAAATTAATGCTTTCTCTCTCAATCGATGTCCTTTGGATATCAAGTATTTTGATTCCTTTCCATGTCGCTTTATTTTTTGATGGACGGTCCACTCTGATCCGTGCCTAGACAAAATCTCGGGGGAAATTTGACTTATTATAGTTGAGGAAGCATGCTCATCCATATTTTATACACTGTTATCCTCGAAAACAGTTTGAAGTTGTCCTTTCAAAATAAGTGATTTAAGGTCTACCCTATATTATACATAATTAACCTCCCACAGGTGAATTGAAATTAAAAAAAAACTTAATGGCACTTATAGCAAGTCAGAGATTTTTTCATCCATTCGATGTCCGAGACCTACTTGTGTTGCATTAATTCTATAGAAAGATAGTGTTGCATCAAATTAAGGTAAGCTGTTATGTTTTTTTTTTTTAAATATGAAAAGATTAGAGAAGATACATTGTGGCAATAAAGTTTTGTCTTTACAGTAGTTTTTAGACGTTGTTTTCTTATAGAAATCAAGGATATAAATTCGAAATCCTTTCTTTTTACATAATATTTCCGAATAAGAGACCAATTGGGAACATAGCTCACCTGCATAAATCTGGCTATGCTAGCTAATCTTTACCAGATTCCCCCTTGTAATACCTTTTGGCCCCGCCTTACCCCCGGGGTCAAGATTTGAACAATATAGAATTTACACTACCAAATGCCGCTTCCACATAAGTTTCAGCTTTTCTGGCCCAGTGGTTCTTAAGAAAAAGACTTTAAAAGATTTTACCTATTTATTTCATTGTTAAACTTGGACCCCCTATTGTGGCCCCGCCCTACCCCCGGGGGCATGAATTGAACAATTTAGAATCTACATTACCCAATGATGCTTCTACATAAGTTTCAGCTTTTCTGGCCAATTAAATTAAGTGGTTCTTGAGAAGATTTTTTTAATGACCCACCCTATTTTTGTCTCTTCTTCATTGTCTCTCACCTTGTAAGAGGACTATGGCCTTCATTTTGAATTTTTTTTGATAAATTAAAATCGTCTTCACCCAAGGATGCTTTGTACCAAGTTTTGCTGAATTGGCCCAGTGGTTCTTAAGGAGACATTGAAAATGTGAAAAATTTACAAAAAGGATGGACGGACAACGGGTGATCAGCTTTCAGCTCATGTGAGCTCAAAAGTTCTTACTGTTCCCCCGCCTTTTTATTTGACGGAATAATTAAGTGCTGTTATACCGAATCTAGGGAAAAACAGATTCTCAGACTATTTTACTTCACAATCAGACAAAACCGAATTTTGTACAATTTAAAGCAATAACCATAACCTTGATGCAATGACAGCGCTTCCTTTACACAAAAGAAATAAAAAACATGACATCCGATGACTTTTTAATAAAACAGTTTGATTGAGACTAAAAATGAGATTTGATGACCTTTTCAAGTCAGAACAATTGATTTAATCGAAGTCTTAAAGCTCTAATATTCATCTCTCTCAAGGTATAGTAATGAAATTCTAGAGTTTTCTGAGGACCAATCCTTGTGAATACAGTGTATACAAGAGGCCGAAGGACATTAACAATAACCTGAATATAAAACAACAATCCATAGTGGACCAAAGGAGTATAAACTAAACTGATAGAAGAAGGTTTGTTGCTGAAAAGCAAGAGAAATACTTCAGGATGATGAGGATCATGGAAATAATTAGACTAAAATTCAGTAACAACTCATAAATAAAGTGCTAATTTGTCTCCCATTTATAGAATTTTTTTCCTTAGAGGTTTGAATATCTATCATGACCCCACCCTACCCCAGGGGCCATGATTAGAACAATCTTGAACCTTGTTGAGATGTGGGTTATACACTTTAAGAACTTGAATAAATGAAGGAAACAAACAAAAGGAAATTTTAACAAAATTTAATAAACAAAACAAAAGTAAATTTTTACAACAAAACAAATTAAAAAAATATAGAAATGAAATGTCTATCAGCTGCAGGCACGTCCTGGAGAATGTCCTTTAAAAAGTTACTGTAGTAAATTATTCACAATTCCCTTGCAGAAGATTTCAGTTCTGGCTTTTTAATTTCCTTTGGTAAAGGTGTTTTTCTTTCACAAATTAAATAAATGTAATTTTCACAATTATCACATACTGGAGTATTTGAATGTTTTTAAACTTTCACAATGCCGTCTGGAATAACTTTGGATTGAATTGATATTATTTCTTAAGAAAGGGGATAGTAATAATCCTAATAATTATAGGGGAATAACACTTGTTAGCTGCATGGCTAAATTATTTACAAGCATATTAAATATTAGACTGATGCATTGGGATAAAGAATATAACATAATTACAGACGCGCAATTTGGATTCAAGTCAGGTGCAAGTACCATTGATGCGATATTTGTTCTACAGACATTAGTTAACAAATTTTTAAGGAACAAAAGAAAACTTTATTGTTGTTTTGTAGATTATCAAAAAGCCTTCGATTATATCAATAGAATTAACTTGTGGCTTAAAATTAGTACTCAGGGTATTCAAGGGAAATTATTTTGTATCATCAAGTCTTTATATGATAATTTTAAGGAATGTGTAAAATATAATGTTATACTTACAGAGTATTTCAAAATTACGTCTGGTGTTCTACAAGGTGAAATTTTATCACCATTATTATTTTCTATGTATTTGAATGACTTTGAACGTCACTTTATTACAAATAATTGTCCATCAATCGAACTGCAGATGATAAATATATTTTTACTGATGTATGCAGATGATACTGTTTTGATATCTGACTCAGCTGAGGGTTTACAAAGTATGTTGGATGCATTATATACATACACAACGGAGTGGAATCTAACTGTTAATGTTGAAAAAACAAAAATATTAATTTTTTGCAATAGTCGTAAAATACTTGAAAATGAACGTTGGATATACAACGGTTGCAATGTTGAAGTTGTTAATCAGTTTAATTATCTAGGTATGTTGTTTAATTATAATGGAAAATTTACTGAAACACAGAAACTTTTTTCATGTCAAGGTAAAAAAGCTATGTACGGTGTAAATAGTAAAATCAGGAATTTGCATTTTAACGTAGAAACACAATTAGCTGTATTCGATACTTATGTTAACAGTGTTATGAGTTATGGAGCTGAAGTAGGGGGATTTCACAAGGGTCAAGACATAGAAAATGTTCACTTAAATTATTGTAAAAGAGTTTTAAAGGTCAGACAAAGCACCAGTAATGATGCAGTTTATTGTGAATCAGGTAGATTTCCACTTATACTTGAAAGGAAAAAGAAAATTTTGAAATACTGGGTGAAATTAAAAAACAGTGATAATTGTATATTACAAGCATGTTATCAAGATATGGTTGAAAATAATGATGAATGGATTGTAAACATTAAGAAGGAATTCCAAAGGCTTGGTTTAGCTGACATGTATAATAGTGATTGTATTGATAATAATACTCTGAACATTATATTTCAAAGAATGTATGACTGTTATAAACAAGAAATTATGGCAAGAATTTGTAATTCTCCTAAATATTTTCTATTTCAACATTTAGTGGATATTGTTGCACTACAGACTTATTTAAGAAAACTATTGCATTCTAAGTATAGAATACCTATCAGTCGTTTAAGGTTATCAGCTCATGATTTAAGAATAGAAAGGGGAAGGTATAGTAATATAGAAAGAAAAGATAGAAAATATGAAATATGTATGTCAGGTGAGATAGAGGACGATTTTCATTTTGTATTAAAATGTCCTCGATATGAAGAACTTAGAAGTAAATATATTAAGAGTTATTATTTTTAAAAACCATCAATATTTAAATTAGTACAGCTACCGAGTTCTACAAATACTAAAGAACTATGTAACCTGGGCAAATTTTTGTACTTTTCTCATCAATTAAGAAATTATATTCTAAATAATAATTAACTGATATTGTTATGTAATTAACACATTTATATTGTATAGCCTGTACAAAACTTATGTATGAATATTGTATACCTATGAGATGTAATGTCTCCGGTTCAAATAAAATACAAATACAAATATTTCAAACATGTGAATTCTTAATTCAAAACCAACACATAACTTTAAATTGCTGGTCCCGGGGTGTCCGTCAGGGCTGCCGTACTTTGTCGTACACTTTCTCACATTTGCCGCCGTAACTGCAAAACCATTACACATTGCAAGCCTCTCCCTCACACCCTGGACTGCCGACAGGCTATTATCAATGTAATTAGCTGTAGTACCCCGCCCAAGACCTGTTAATTACGAAACGGGACGAAAGCCCGAGGAAATAGGACCCTGATGCAGTTTGAGTACCCGCCCCGGCTACTTCAACACAACAAGCCAAACAGGTCATATCTCGGCTGTGACTTCCTGGGTACTACCCGAACACGAGTTCTCAGGTAGATAAAATTACAAATCGAGGGGCTCCCCACAAGATAACTAACAATATTTACATTCACGCAATAGGGGTATCCTACGGGATTAAATTTAGTTTGTTACAAACCTACATTATTGTAAATTACTTATTTGCGAGAGCATGCTGATAATACGCATGAGCCTATTGAGGCGTGATGTCTGCAACTCGCTGCCACCACTATGTTTTATATGATTTTGAAACTACAGAAAACTCATTGGACAAGTCATTTTCAAAAAGCCTTGAAATCGCCCCGAAAACAGAAAGGAGCTTATTCGAAATATTGCCAGCTTTGCTGCATTATGTGTTATGCACAGACACAAACTCTTAAAACACGCATTGAAACATTTATTACAGCAATAGGTCACCTGAGTAAACTCAAGTGACCTATTGCTATCCGTTTTCGTCCGTCGTCGTGTGTCGTGCGTTAACATTTGAAAATTTTCAGCTTATTCTCTGAAACCACTGCACCACGTTCAACCAAATTTAGCACAAAGCATCTTTGGGTAAAGGGGAACAAAAATTGTGAATTTCATGGTCCCTGCCCCCCTGGGGCCTGAGGGGTGGGGCCAAATCCACTAAAATTAGTGCAGTCTTTAAAAATCTTCTTCTTTACTCCTGGACATCAAGCAGTCAAACTATTTGCATGATTGTAATCAGCAGTGAAACCTCTACCAAAATTGTAAAATTCATAGCCCCAGGGTCAAGGGTTCTAGTGTTAAGGCGGGGCTAAATAGATTATATAGTGAAAATGCATAATTAAATTCTTTGAAAATCTTCTTCTCTGCTCGTGGGCATTAAATAAACTAAATAAGTATATAGTTATGTTGAATAAGGCTGCCTCTACCAAAATTGTGAATTTCATGGCCCCAGGGTCAGGGGTTCTGAGGTGCTAGGGCGGGGCTCTATAGATTATATAGTGAAATTGCATTAATTCTTTGAAAATCTTCTTCTCTGCTCCTGGGTATTTAATAAACTAACCAAGTACATAGTTATGTTGAATAAGGCTGCCTCTTGCCAATTTGTGAATTTCAGGGCCCCTTGGTCAGGGGTTCTGGTGTTAAGGTGGGGCTATAATGATTGTATAATGAAATGCATGAATTCTTTGAACATCTTTTCCTTAGCTCCTGGTTAATATGCCAATGATCTAATTACATATTTAAGGCCAGCATTTTTTTTTTGTTTTTAGGTTTGCAAACCCGCCGCTCAAGTTTTTGAATTTTCAGAAAAAAAACAAAAAATTGTTTCTTTCCTCTGTCAAATTTGAGTCGGGGTCGAGATTTCAAATTTACGAGCTCGTACTTCCGGTTTTAAGATAAACATGGCGGGTAAACAGATCTGCAAAGTTCATAACAGCACCATAGGTTGGTTTAGTGTAAAAATTTATTGATAGGAGTGCCATTCAAAACGTTTCACCCGTTCAGAGGAAAATAAAATGCTGACGACTTTGTTGCACAATGACATGCTAGTGAAATAATTATGTATTCGTACATAAAAGTATCTGTCTGTAAATTATTTTCCTCCCACAGGTTTAAAACTGCCCGTGGTAGCTATTGCTAGCGACATTGTTTAGGTCTCTGTTATAGCTTACAGTCTAAGCATCATTCTTCAGAAAAGGATCCCTTAATTATGCATCAGATGTAATGAATAAAACTATGGGAGAAGTTAAGTCCATTTGAGGAAGATATAAACAATAGCGTAAAGGAATTTAAAAAAATCAACTATTTAAAAGCAAGTATATACAAATATATACTGGCATGTAGTATCGTTTGTGACAGCCAGAAAAAATATTTTACACTTAATTGAAAAATGTTCACTCTACTCCCCAATATACTCCCTATCTATTTTTTGATTGGAATTACAATGTTAGGTATCAAGTAGATTTTACTTTTAGAACAATGTCTACACATTCACCTAACACATATTAATAAATGAAGATGTGTTGAAAGAGTTATAAAGAATTGATTTTTAAAGATATATTTTGATCAACATCACAAAATTTATATCACTGGCTCAAACTGGCAGATGATGAAATAAACAATTAAATGTTCTACTTTTCTATTTGTATCCATTATGTGTCCAGTGGCAAGGAGCCTGTTAGGATAGCATTAAAAGAAGCAAAAATGAATGTACAAATGTCAATAATTAATTTATCCCCCAAAAATTGTTTTTCTTTTTATTTCCTCCTCCTATGCAACTTTTTCATTCTGATGTTCGTAACTAAATCTACAAATTAAAAAAAATAATAGTGGCCTTATGATGAAGGAAGGTACCTTTATCAAAATGGATAATTTTAAAGCCCCTTGGTCAGGGGTACCGGGGGGTTTCTTTGTCTAAAAATAAAATTATGCTTTGAAATCTGCTCTTTGATAAGCAATGGTGCCCCTTTTAAAATTGTGAATTTCATGGCATTTGGATTAAAACACAAACCAAATTCAGTTGCTGGAAAGTTGTGTTGCATGATACTCAGGTGACCTATAAGACCCGTGGGCCTCTTGTACATGTTTATTTTACTTATTGTTACATGTATGTGTCTTTCTTGAAAACTTGCATGTTAATAAAATGAAACATGAATCTAATGAAAATAATGTTTTCATATAATTATTTTATCAATATTTGTCAGTAATTATCAATGTTGTGCACGAACTTTACGGACAACTCTCGTATATATAGTATTCTCAAGCACAGATATAGGGTTCCACTATCATGTACTTTCAATCTTTTTCATCCTAATAATCCGAAGGTTTGTTTCGTGAAAGACAAATTAATTCTTTCTCTCTCAATCGATGTCCTTTGGATATCAAGTATTTTGATTCCTTTCCATGTCGCTTTATTTTTTGATGGACGGTCCCCTCTGATCCGTGCCTAGACAAAATCTCGGGGGAAATTTGACTTATTATAGTTGAGGAAGCATGCTCATCCATACTTTATACACTACTATTCGAAGACAGTTTGAAGTTGTCCTTTCAAAATAAGTGATTTAAGGTCTTCCTTATATTATACATAATTAACCTCCCACAGATGAATTGTAAATTAAAGAAAACTTAATGGCACTTGCAGCAAGTCAGAGATTTTTTCATCCATTCGATGTCCGAGACCTAATTGTGGTGCATCAATTTTATAGAAAGTTAGTATTACATTAATTCTTTTCAAATTAGCTATGTTTTTTCTTTTAAAAAGTATAAAAAGATGAGAGAAGATAATATATTATATTGTCCAAGCAATAAAGTTTTGTCATTACAGTAGTTTTTGGACGTTGTTTTCTTATAGAAATCATGAATATAAATTCCAAATCCCTTTTTTAAAATAATATTTCCGAATAAGAGACCAATTGGAAACATCGCTCACCTGCATAACTCTGCAGGCCATGCTAGCTGCCCCCCTTGTAATACCTTTTGGCCTCGCCCTACCCCCCGGGGTCATGATTTGAACAATTTAGAATTTACACTACCAAATGCCGCTTCCACATAAGTTTCAGCTTTTCTGGCCCAGTGGTTCTTAAGAAGATTTTAAAATATTTTACCTATCTATTTCATTGTTAAACTTGGACTCCTTATTGTGGCCCCGCCCTACCCCCGGGGTCATGAATTCAACAATTTAGAATCTACATTACCCAATGATGCTTCTACATTAAGTTTCAGCTTTTCTGGACAATCAAATCGAGTGGTTCTTGAGAAGATTTTTTTAATGACCCACCCTATTTTTGTCCTTTCTTCATTGTCTCACCTTGTAAGAGGACTACGGCCTTCATTTTGAATATTTTTGACAATTTAAAATCATTTTCACCCACGGATGCTTTGTATCAAGTTTGGTTGAATTGGCCCAGTGGTTCTTAAGAGACATTAAAAATGTGAAAAATTTACAAAAAGGATGGACGGACAACGGGTGATCAGCTTTCAGCTCATGTGAACTAAAACGTTCTTACTGTTCCCCCGTCTTTTTATTTGACGGAATAATTAAGTGCTGTTATACCGACTCTAGGGAAAAACAGATTCTTAGACGTCTTTTACTTCACAATCAGACAAATTTTGTACAATTTAAAGCAATAACCATAACATTGATGCAATGACAGCTCTTCCTTTACATAAAAGAAATAAAAAAAAATGACATCCGACGACTTTTCAATATAACAGTTTGAGTGAGACAAAAAATGAGATTTGATGACCTTTTCAAGTTAGAATTATTGATTTAATCGAAGTCTTAAAGCTCTAATATTCATCTCTGTCTCAAGATTTAGTTATGAAATTCTAGAGTTTTCTGAGGACCAATCCTTGTGAATACAGTGTATACAAGAGGCCCAAGAACATTAACAATCACCTGAATATAAAACAACAATCCATAGTGGACCAAAAGCGTATAAAATAAACTGATAGAAGGTTTGTTGCTGAAAAGCAAAAGAAATACTTCAGGATGATGAGGATCATGGAAATAATTAGACTAAAATTCAATAACAACTCATAAATTAAGTTCTAATTTGTCTCACATTTATAGATTTTTTTCCTTAGAGGTTTGAATATCTGTCATGACCCCACCCTACCCCCAGGGGCCTTGATATGAACAATCTTGATCCTACATTATTGTAAATTACTTTTTATTTGCGAGAGCATGCTGATAATACACATGAGCTGTTGAGGCGTGATGTCTGCAACTCGCTGCCACCCCTATTTTTTTTATATGTTTTTCCAGCTACAGAAAAATCTCGTCATTTTCAAAAAGCCTTGAAATCGCCCCGAATACAGAAAGCTTATTCGAAATATTGCCAGCTTTGCTGCATTAGGTGTTATGCACAGATACAAACTCTTAATACACGCATTGTAACATTTATTACATTTTTAGGTCACCTGAATAAACTCAAGTGACCTATTGCTATCCGTTTTTGTCTGTCGTTGTGTGTCGTGCGTTAACATTTGAACATTTTCAGCTTCTTCTCTGACACCACTGCACCAATTTCAACCAAAAGCATCAATGGGTAAAGGGGAACAAAAATTGTGAATTTCATGGTCCCTGCCCCCCTGGGGCCTGAGGGGTAGGGCCAAATCCACTAAAATTAGTGCAATCTTTACAAATCTTCTTTACTCCTGGACATCAAGCAGTCAAACTGTTTGCATGATTGTAATGAGCATTGAGTCCTCTGCCAAAATTATGAAATTCATGGCCCCAGGGTCAGGGGTTCTAGTGCTAGGGTGGGGCTAAATAGATTATATAGTGAAAATGCATAAATTCTTTGAAAATCTTCTTCTCTACTCCTGGGCATTAAATAAACTAAATAAGTATGTAGTTATGTTGAAAAAGGCTACCTCTACCGTAATTGTGAATTTCATGGCCCTGGGATCAGGGGTTCTGAAGTGCTAGGGTGGGGCTCTATTGATTATATAGTGAAATTGCATAAATTCTTTGAAAATCTTCTTCTCTGCTCCTGGGCATTTAAGGTATTCAATGTATAATGAAGGGATTTTGAACGATTTTAAATAATTTTTAATTAGTTAAAAACACATTGCTTGATAAGGATAAAAGTAAAATGAACCAAGTAAGGAGACGGTTATTTTGCACATTAAAAGTGTCTGAAGACTTATCTGCCCTTGATGAAAAGAAGAAAAATTTTGATTTTTCAAAATTTCTGCGGTAAATAATATATTGTATTTCATAGTATAATAAAAAGGGAATCTATGCAAATTTTCACCAAGAGATTTGTTTGAAATTCAAATTACTTTTTACAATACCTTATAAAAACATTCACTGCCTATAGACTTCAATGTTAAATTGAAGGTGAAATTAATTGGACAATAATCAAAATTTTATAAATTCCTTAGGTGGAGGATTTTTATTTGATGACATCTTCAAAATGCTATCATGAGTAAAAATATCGGACCATTCATTTATTAGGTACAAAATATGGTCGTTATACATTGAATACCTTAGTAAACTAAGTACATAGTTATGTTGAAAAGGCTGCGTCTTCCAAAATTGTGAATTTCATGGCCCCAGGATCAGGGGCTCTGGTGTTAGGGCGGGGCTCTATAGATTATATAGTGAAATTGCATTAATTCTTTGAAAATCTTCTTCTCTGCTCCTGGGTATTTGATAAACTAACCAAGTACATAGTTATTTTGAATAAGGACGCTTCTTCCAAAATTGTAAATGTCATAACCCCTGGGTCAGGGGTTCTGGTGTTAGGGCGGGGCTCTATAGATTATATAGTGAAATTGCATAAATTCTTTGAAAATCTTTTTTTTATGCTCCTGATCATTAAATAAACTAACCATGTACATAGTTATGTACCTCTTGCCAATTTATGAATTTTAGGGCCCCTGGGTCAGTGGTTCTGGTGTTAGGGTGGGGCTATAATGATTGTATAGTGAAATGCATGAATTCTTTGAACATCTTTTCCTTAGCTCCTGGTTAATATCCAATGATCTAATAACATATTTAAGGCCAGCATTTTTTTTCTGATTTTAGGTTTGCAAACCCGCCGCTCAATTTTTTGAATTTTCAGAAAAAAAACTAAATTTTTTCTTTCCTATGTCAAATTTGAGTCGGGGTCGAGATTTCAAATTTACGAGCTCGTACTTCCGGTTGTAAGATAAACACGGCGGGTAAACAGATCTGCAAATGTCATAGCAGCACCATAGCTTGGTTTAGTGTAAAAATTTATTGATAGGAGTGCCATTCAAAACGTTTCACCCGTTCAGAGGACAAATAAAATGCTGACGACTTTGTTGCACAATGACATGCTAGTGAAATAATTATGTATTCGTACATAAAAGTATCTGTCTGTAAATTATTTTCCTCCCACAGGTTTAAAACTGCCCGTGGTAGCTATTGCTAACGACATTGTTTAGGTCTCTGTTATAGCTTACAGTCTAAGCATCATTCTTCAGAAAAGGATCGCTTAATTATGCATCAGATGTAATGAATAAAACTATGGGAGAAGTTAAGTCCATTTGAGGAAGATATAAACAATAACAAAGGAATAAAAAAAATCAACTATTAAAATGCAAGTATATACAAATATATACAGGCATGTAGTATCGTTTGTGACAGCCAGAAAAAATATTTTACACTTAATTGAAAAATGTTCACCCTACTCCCCAATATACTCCCTATCTATTTTTTTGATTTGAATTACAATGTTAGGTATCAAGTAGATTTTATTTTTAGAACAATGTCTACACATTCACCTAACACATATTAATAAATGAAAATGTGTTGAAAGAGTTATAAAGAATTGATTTTTAAAAATATATTTTGATCAACATCACAAAATTTATATCACTGGCTCAAACTGGCAGATGATGAAATAAACAATTAAATGTTCTACTTGTCTATTTGTAACCGCTATGTGTCCAGTGGCAAGGAGCCTGTTAGGATAGCATAAAAAAGAAGCAAAAATGAATGTAGAAATGTCAATAATTAATTCCCCCCCCCAAAAAAATAAATTTGTTTTTCTTTTTATTTCCTCCTCCTACATGTATGCCACTTTTTCAGTCTGATGTTCGTAACTAAATCTATAAATAAAAAAATACTGGACTGAATGATGAATAAAGGTACCTTTATCAAAATGGATAATTTCAAGGCCCCTGGGTCAGGGGTACTGGGGGTTACTTTGTCTAAAAATAAATTTATGCTTTGAAATCTGCTCTTTGATAAGCAATGGTGCCTCTTTTGAAATTGTGAATTTCGTGGCTTTTGGATTAAAACACAAACCAAATTCAGTTGCTGGAAAGTTGTGTTGCATGATACTCAGGTGACCTACAATGTTTATTTTACTTATTGTTACATGTACGTGTCTTTCTTGAAAACTTGTTAATAAAATGAAACATGAATTTAATGAAAATAAATAAATGTTTTCATATAATTATTTTATCAATGTTTGTCAGTAATTATCAACGTTGTCCACTATCATGCGCTTTCAATCTTTTTCATCCTAATAATCCGAAGGTTTTTTTCGTGAAAGATAAATTAATGCTTTCTCTCTCAATCGATGTCCTTTTGATATCAAGTATTTTGATTCCTTTCCATGTCGCTTTATGTTTTGATGGACGATCCCCTCTCATCCGTGCTTAGACAAAATCTCAGGGGAAATTTGACTTATTATAGTTAAGGGCAAGCTTATCCATACTTTATACACTACTATCCTTGAAGACAGTTTAAAGTTGTCCTTTCAAAATAAGTGATTTCAGGTCTTCCTTATATTATACATAATTAACCTCCCACAGATGAACTGTAAATGAAAAAAAAACTTAATGGCACTTGTAGCAAGTCAGAGATTTTTTCATCCATTCGATGTCCGAGACCTAATTGTGTTGCATTAATTCTGTAGAAAGATAGTGTTGCATTAATTAATTCTTTTCAAATTATAGTAAGCTGTTATGTTTTTTCTTTTAAAAAATATGAAAAGATTAGAGAAGATACATTGTAGCAAAAAAGTTTTGTCTTTACAGTAGTTTTTAGACGTTGTTTTCTTATAGAAGTCAACAATATAAATTCGAAATCCTTTCTATTTACATATATTTCCGAATAAGAGACCAATTGGGAACATCGCTCACATGCATAACTCTGGCTATGCCAGCTGTTCTTTACCAGATTCCCCGCTTGTAATACCTTTTGGCCCCGTCTTACCCCCGGGGTCATGATTTGAACAATTTAGAATTTACACTACCAAATGCCGCTTCCACATAAATTTCAGCTTTTCTGGCCCAGTGGTTCTTAAGAAGATTTTTAAAGATTTTACCTATCTATTTCATTGTTAAACTTGGACTCCCTATTGTGGCCCCGCCCTACCCCCGGGGGCATGAATTTAGAATCTACATTACCTAATGATGCTTCTACATAAGTTTCAGCTTTTCTGACCAATTAAATCAAGTGGTTCTTGAGAAGATTTTTAGCTTACCTGAGCCGAAGGCTTTTCTGATCAAAATTTGTCCGTTGTCTGTCGTCGTCGTCGTCGTCGTTGTTGTAAACGTTTCACATTTTCGACTTCTTCTCAAGAACCATTGGGCCAATTTCAACCAAACCTGGCACAAAGTATCCTTAGGTGAAGGGGATTCAAGTTTGTTCAAATGAAGGGCCACGCCCCTATTCAAGGGGAGATAATTAAGAAATAATGAAAATTTGATGGTATGTTTTAAAAATCTTCTTCCCAAGAACCACTTTCCAGGAAAGATGAAACTTATAGGGAAGCATCCTCAGGTAGTGTAAATTCAAGTTTGTTCAAATCATGACCCCCTGGGGTAGGGCGGAGCCACAATTGCAGATCAAAGTTTAAACGTAGAAATATATAGGAAAATTCTTTAAAATCTTCTTCTCAAGAACCACTGTGAACGAAAGATGAAACTTATAGGGAAGCATCCTCAGGTAATGTAGATTCAAGTTTGTTCAAATCATGACCCCTGGGGGAAGGGCGGAGTCACAATGGCTGGTCAAAGTTTTACATAGAAATATATAGGAAAATTCTTTAAAAATCTTCTTCTCAAGAATAGCAGAGGCATGAATGATCATATTTATATGGAAGCATCCTCAGGTAGTGTAGATTCAGGTTTGTTCAAATCATGACCCCTGTGCGTTGGGCGGGGCCACAATGGTCGATCAAAGTTTTACATAGATATATATAGGGAAATTCTTTAAAAATCTTCTTCTCAAGAATAGCAAAGGCATGAATGATCATATTTTTATGGAATCATCCTCAGGTAGTGTAGATTCAAGTTTGTTTACATCATGACCCCTGGGGGTAGGGCGGGGCTTCAATGGCCTATGAAAGTTTTACATTGAAATATATGAAAATTCTTTAAAAATCTTCTTCTCAAGAATAGCAAAGGCATGAATGATCATATTTTTATGGAAGCATTCTCAGGTAGTGTATATTCAATTTTTTTTCAAATCATGACCCCTAGGTGTAGGGCGGGGCCACAACATGGAATCCAAGTTTTACATAGAAACATGTAGAAAAAAATCTTTAAAATTTTTCTTTTCAAGAATAGCAAAGCCATGATTAGTCCTGTTCATATGGAAGCATTCTCAGGTAGTGTAGATTCAATTTTGTTCAAGTCATGACCCCTTGGGGCATAGGGCAGGGCCACAATGTAAGTTCAAATGTAAAGGGCAATAAAACCACAGGTAGTCAAAGAAATATGCAAGCATCCTTAGTTAGTAAAGATTAAAGTCTGTTCAAATCATACCCTCTCCCTTTTAAGGATTGGTTGGGACCACTGTTGGGTTTAAACTTTTTAATAATAAATTGATTTTTTCCTAGCCACATTGCTCAGGTGAGCGTTGTGGCCCATGGCCCTCTTGTTGAATGACCCACCCTATTTTTGTCTTTTCTTCATTGTCTCACATTGTAAGAGGACTGCGGCCTTCATTTTGAATTTTTTTTGACAATTTAAAATCGTCTTCACCCAAGGATGCTTTGTATCAAGTTTGGTTGAATTGGCCAAGTGGTTCTTAAGGAGACATTGAAAATGTGAAAAATTTACAAAAAGGATGTCGGACGACGGACAACGGGTGATCAGCTTTCAGTTCACGTGAGCTAAAAAGTTTTTACTGTTCCCCCGTCTTTTTATTTGACGGAATAATTAAGTGCTGCTATACCGACTCTAAGGGAAAACAGATTCTCAGAAGTCTTTTACTTCACAACCAGACAAAACCGAATTTTGTATAATTTAAAGCAATAACCATAACCTTGATGCAATGACAGCTCTTCCTTTACATAAAAGAAATAAAAAAAATGACATCCGATTACTTTTTAATAAAACAGTTTGAGTGAGACTAAAAATGAGATTGGATGACCTTTTCAAGTTAGAATATTTTTGATTTAATCGAAGTCTTAACACTCTAATATTCATCTCTTTCAAGATTTAGTTATGAAATTCTAGAGTTTTCTAAGGACCAATCCTTGTGAATACAGTGTATACAAGAGGCCCAAGGACATTAACAATCACCTGAGTATAAAACAACAATCCATAGTGGACCAAAAAGAGTATAAAATAAACTGATATAGAAGGTTTGTTGCTGAAAAGCAAGAGAAATGCTTCAGAATGATGAGGATCATGGAAATAATTAGACGAATATTCAGTAACAACTCATAAATTCTAGTTTGTCTCCCATTTATAGATTTTTTTTCCTTAGAGGTTTGATTATCTATCATGACCCCACCCTACCCCCAGGGGCCATGATTTGAACAATATTGAACCTACATTATTGTAAATTACTTTTATTTGCGAGAACTTTATTTTCACTTAATTACCCCGAGACTTTGTGCTTTCCCACAGGAGTCTGATGTTTTTTTTATCATTAGAAAAACCAGAAGTCTCTGTCGAGACTGAAGCTCTACTGGTTTGTACTTATAGCAAAGGAAAAGGAAAGTACTTAAGCAGTTGGGAATTGAAACTTTACACTAGCAAAAAAGAGAATAATGATCCTTGAATAAGTTTCTTTATGTTCTTAGTGTAGTCTACTTGCATGCCACATTATATTATAATCAGACTAAAACTGTATTTGAAGTAGCATTTTGAGAGTAACAGAAATTGCTATCTTTATTAACCAAGGTAATAATGTTCATTGAAGTCAAAAACGGATAAAAAGAATTATGTACCTTAGTGTAGTCTACTTGTGTGCCAAGTTATATTGAAATCAGACCAAAACTGTAGGAGGAGTTGCATTTTGAAAGAATTTCACAGAAATTTCTATTTTTAGTAACAACGCCTACACCATTCGTCAAAATCAAAAACCGATACACAGAATTATGCATCTTAGTGTAGTCTACTTGTGTGCCACGTTATATTGAAATCAGATCAAAACTGTAGGAGGAGTAGCATTTTGAAAGAATTTCATAGAAATTTCTATTTTTAGTAACAACGCCAACACCGTTCGTCGAAATCAAAAACAGATATACAGAATTATGTATCTTAGTGTAGTCTACTTGTGTGCCAAGTTATATTGAAATCAGACCAAAACTGTAGGAGGAGTAGCATTTTGAAAGAATTTCACAGAAATTTCTATTTTTAGTAACAACGCCAACATCATTCGTTGAAATCAAAAACCGATACACAGAATTATGTATCTTAGTGTAGTCTACTTGTGTGCCAAGTTATATTGAAATCAGACCAAAACTGTAGGAGGAGTAGCATTTTGAATGACTTTCACAGAAATTTCTATTTTTAGTAACAACGCCACATTATATCATAATCAAATTAAAAATATATTTGTGATATTTTTGGCATTTTTAAATCATTTCATAAAAATTTCTATTTTTAGTAACAACGCCAACACCGTTCGTCGAAATCAAAATCCGATACACAGAATTATGTATCTTAGTGTAGTCTACTTATATGCCAAGTTATATTGAAATCAGATCAAAACTGTAGGAGGAGTAGCATTTTGAAAAATTGTTTACAGACAGACAGACAGACGGACGGACGCCGGACGCATTACTATCGCATAAGCTCTTCTGGTCTCTGACCAGTAGAGCTAAAAACGGGAAAAAAATTTTCCCACCCTCAACTACTGTAAATCACTTTTTATTCCCGAGAACTTTATTTTCGCCTAATTACGCGATACAATGTACTCGCGAAAATTAAATTCTCGCGTAATATAGTATTCCTTACGATTATATAAAACAATACCACAATTCGTGAAAATTTTGTCTCGCTAATCAAGAGTCAATGACTATCTCGCGAAAATAAGGTGTCGCGAAAAATTAGTGATCTACAGTATGTTTTTTGGTTGAGGTTGGGAATTTTTTTCCCGGATTTTTGTTTTTGATCGATAAAAACTTTAGAATCCTGTGGCTTGCCATATCATTCTCATGTTTATCAGTACATGTATTTCTAAAGATATTGATCAATATCATGAATATTCTGTCAATGACTTTCTCACAAAAATAAGGTGTTGCATCGTCGGAAACCCACGGGTGAACCCGTCTTCACTTATCAACCGTGGGCAAATTCGCCAAAAAATCGTCGTATGTAATTTAATATTCGTGGGTCATTTGATTGGCTGTTGCAGAGAGTCGCGATGGCAAACAACGAAATACAGTTTACGTATGCATGTTTGGCAATGCCAAAAACTCATTCCATAGTTAACACACCGATTGCTAATTAATGTGTAGCCAAAGGGGTTTTCAAATTTTGAATCACTTTGTCTGTTGTCGTCGATCTCATGAAGGTCACATTCGCCCATCTCGACCACCATAGTTTCCATCTCAGACGTTGTTTATTCCAAACTATACCAGGATGACCTCCGTGTTCCAAATTCAGTATTCTGCTTTTCAGAACTTCAGAAATCACAACTGTAGTTCCCCTCAAAACTAAATGTTCAATAGCACATGCTTCATCTTTAACAGGTAAGTATTTCTTACAAGTTATTTTGTTCCAGTTCCCTGTGATGAGACACTTCCTCACTTGTTCAAGATCACTGTCCTCTGATGAAGCTCTTTCAATTTCATGGGATCTCATGGCACTATGTGTAGCTCCTTCAGATATTAAACAGATGTATTGCTGTGTTTCATCATGTGAAGTTTTGTAGTCAGCTTTTTGAGGTAATCTTGATAGACAATCTGCCACATTTCGAAGTCAAGGTATAGAGACAACTTTTACTTGTACGACTGTACGCGTCAAATCCATCTCTCGACATGAGCACAAGCTTTTGATCTCGGAGAAAATATAAACTGTAAAGGTTTATGGTCTGTTACAAGTTCAGATTCTTGCCCAAACAGGTACATATGGAATCTTGTAAAGGCCCAAACAAGTGCAAGCGCCTCTTTCTCAGTTTGTGAATACTTGCGCTCTACATCGGACAAACTACGGCTTGCATAAGAGATTACTCTCTGGTCTTTAAAATATATTTTATTCATTAAGCAGTGGATTGAACAGCAGGCATAAATGCCTATGATTGTTCTCTCCATAGGTCAAGGCACAATTACATGTAAACATTGAAAAAATTTATGAAGAGTAGATTATCAATTGGTACATATTTAGAATGAATTCAGAGAGAGAGAGAGAGAGAGAGAGAAAGAGAGAGAGAGAGAGTAAAACAACTGAATAGAAAAAGTACAATTTAAGGCTGTTTAAAATTAATTCTATGTTTAACGTCACCCGCGCGCGTAGGTTTTGGAGAAATTCGTCTTTGAAAAAAACAAACAATTCGGAATTCCGTATATCCGTTCCGGTTTGGTTCTACATTTAGCGACTGAATTCTGCATCCCGTAGTGACAGAAAATGTGCTTTGATACCGCAGTAAAGGCAGTCAAGGTGTCTTATTTAAAGAAAACTAGTGAATTAAACAGTTTGGGACCTTGAATGTAAGTAAAAACAAGATGATTTTATCATTGAAGTTAATGAAAAATTCTAGTTCGTTGATTTTTTTGGCCAGTCTTCGAATCACATGCACATTGACATACTCAGTTGTTTAAGCTTGTTATGTTGGCTGAACTTTTCATTATATTTTGGCGAGAATCGCAAAACTTTTTTATTGAGTGCAAAGTGGGTCAAAAGCCAAGATTTTATACAGTGAGAAGCATCATTTAAATCTTGTTAAATAGTTTAATCTGTAAAAATTTAAAGGAACAGTAATGAGTAAAATAATTGATTTCTTCACAATTAATTCATAAACCTATAATTAAATAGATACATTTTTTTTGGGGGGGGGGGGAGGGGGGGAAATAATACTAATCATTGCCATTTAAGCAGAGAGAAGCTTACAGAAAATAGGGCCTTTCAAATGAAGGAGAGTAAGGAAAGTGGTTTGGGTATTCCAAGAAGTGAAGAATACTGTCTTTTGTGTGGAAATATAGGTACATGTATTTAAGATAATCTAACAATATGGGCCAAATAATAGTATTTACACTTTCAAAGCTAAATACTCTAGTAGTAGTAGATCTAGTACTGTGAGAAAAATACAGCATAATTCAATTTCAGGATAATTCAACATAAGAATATTTTAAATACTGTCATCAATAATTTTAATTGTAGATATTGATCAACTATTCCTATAAGAAGCATTTGCCTCCAGGGTACCATGCTGTATGGCAATATTAATCCAAAGAGCAACCAAGGCCACTTTCCTGCACATTCAGTCTACCATGTTTGTTCACAAGAGGACTCAAACCAATATACATAATAAGGAAAAACTCTGTTATACAGATTAAACTTAGGTGTCATATTCAATACTCTTATTACTCAACTGAAGTGTTTTTAATGTTCTGAATAGGTTAATTTAAATAAATTCACAGTTGTTTGAAATTTTTGTTTGTTTATTTTTTTCCTTCCTCCCTCGTAGGTTTTGAACTTAAGATGTGACGTTAAACGTAGAATTAATTTCGAACAGCCTAACAAATGAATAGAAAAAGAATAATAATTATATAAAATATAAACAAAAGAAAAAAAAAACCATAATATGATTGAGCAGTTGTTGTTGACCCAGAGTAGGAAGAATTCCCTAACAAAGCAGTTTACATAAAATATCTTATTTCCCATAGAATATCATATTAAACTAAAATTTGAATGAAAACCTCTTGGAGTTTCTTATGAAGGTATGTACATGACCAAAAAATGAAAAATTTTTATCCAGACTTAGTGAATCAACACCATATAATATGTTTTCTATATTAATTGGTATGTTATTTTCATTCATGTATTTGATCAGCATATGTCTTTGAGAAGCATATTGACGACAATACAAGAAAAAATGCAATGCGTTCTCGTTTTGGTATCCGCAATTTGTACATATTGGTGATTCGTTAAGGTGATCTTTGAAAAGATCAGCATTAAGGTTACTACATAGAGAATATTACATACTAAAATCCGTATCATATGTCATATTAGCCCGAGTGGACCCATATCAGCCCGAGGGCCGGAGGCCCGAGGGCTGATATGGGGTCCGAGGGCTGATGTGACATATGATATGGATTTTAGTATGTAGTATTCTATTTATCATATATTTAAAACACTTAATATGCAAGTTCACATATGGTCATTGATGAATATTTCGTGCTTGTTTGTGCATTTCTCTTTAAAATCTAATAGAGCCTATTTTAGGTTACTGAAAAAAATTTAGACCATAAATGTCATTAAAGAAAGATTTATTATGAATATTAATATAAAATCAAGTAAATTGACTTTTAAACGTTATACAAACGTTACTTCCGGTTTGATATGGATTTTCGGCCCGCCGGTCCGATACGTGATATGGATTTTCGGACCGGGCCGTGATATGGGGTACTGTGACGTCACCCGTATCACACCGTGCAGAATCGATATATTTACTACTAAGTATATGATAAATTATTTTATTCCTTAACTGGCAGTGTATTATGTTTTCAATTCTATTACCATAATTGTATAATTTATATTTATTTTTCTTGGAAGGAGTGGTAGAGTTTAATTTATTTTTAAAAGTTTGTAATGTAGGGGAGTTTCTACAATCATCAGATAAATTTTTCCACAAGGATATTGTGGATGGTACAAAGCTATTGTAGTATGATACTGTTCTAATGATTGGGATTCGATATGAATTAGGGTCGCGCAAATTATAATTATGCTGAATTGGCATACATCCTTCAAGCATGTTATTCATATAATCAGGGGTAAGATTAGTAAGTATTTTATACATCAGTGTGAGCTTATGATTTTCCCTTCTTGAACTTAAAGTGTCCCACCCCAACTCTTTATATACATTACTTTTTGATGTATTACACCTAATGCCTGTAATTATTCTTGCAGCTTCCACCTGCACACTCTGGTCTTTGCTTTGTTGTTGGATCAGTATTTCACCAAGTCCAACTGGTGATGCATCTGCGACAACCTTGGTCGTAGCCTTAGGATCGAAATATGCTCATGTACATGGCTTTGACATCATCATCCTGTACATGTTCCCACTGAAATTTCATTCCTTTCCTTATGAGTCGTCTTAGCGTTTGCTTGCGTTGTAAAATGTTCATTTTTTTTTACAGCAACTTTGAACACATTGTCCATTTCTGCATTATTTTCGTCTGGTTCAGGTTTTTCAATACTAAAGAAAATATCTTGAACTGCACGACCTGCATGGTGTAACATAAGTGATTTCAACTGTTTCGGGTTAACTACCCCTACACTTTCTGCGAGAAGTTCAAAGGGCTGCAGCCATTTTTCGACCGGAAGCTTATGCTGTTTATGTCGCGCCGTTCAAACTAAATTTGGGAAATCATCCCAAATCTGACAAATGAACCATTCTTCCTTCAGTCATCTTGCGTAGGTTAATACCCCCGGTATCCTTTTAGCCAATAAATGTCGTATCCCTTTGGTTTATCACAATTAACCTGGGATAACGGTCCATACATTGTCCCAGCTATAACACGTGCTTAGGGGTTCAAAATTTATTTAATTACAACAATACTAATGACGTACAAGACAGTCAACGATATATCTGAGTTATCGTTATGTGAATACATGAAGAAAGCCAATGACTACACTGATCAAAGTTTCAGCATTAGTGTCACGACATTTAATCGTAACACGAGTGCTGTTCGAAAATTATTGAAACATTTACTTTTACTCCATAATGGAGATATAAATTCATGAAAATTCGTCAATATTTCATTAAGAATGAATAAAACAATATGCAAAATCTTTTAATTTATGGGATAATTAGAAAAGTTTCGGTGCGATTATGAGCATGCATATATCTATCGACCTCGTGCAGCCGGTATCGCTACGTCATTTTTACGTCACCTCATCTAGAGATGCTTTAGCAAGTGAAACGAGCTGGAAGCCTAGGTGGACTCTTCTTTTTCTGTTATTACATATAACATTCAAATAATAAAACTGTCTCTTCTTCAACGATTCTTTAAAAAAAATGTGTGCTGTTGCTACAACAGTGAAAACCAGAAGTGTCTGTCGAGACTGTAGCTCTACTGGTTTATACTTATAACAAAAGAAGAGAAAAGTTGCAGTTGGGACTTGAATCTTTACAACAGCAATATAAAATAGAATAATTATCCTTGATAAAGTCTTTGGTGGCAATACTGCAATAAGACTACAGCTGTAGGAGTAAATTTTAATAATTTTTACTAAAATTTTTAAAGAATTTTCAGTGATAGTTACCATGGCAACACCGTTCATCGAAATAAATTTTAAAAAAAGTAAAGGCAATAATGTATCTTAGTGTAGTCTATCTGCATGACACATTATATCATAATCATATTAAAAATATATTTGTGATTTTTTTGGCATTTTTAAATCATTTCATAAAAATTTCTATTTTTAGTAACCATGGCAACGCCGTTCATCGAAATCAAAATCCGATGCACAGAATTATGTATCTTAGTATAGTCTGTGTATTAAGTTATATTGAAATCGGACCAAAACTGTAGGAGGAGTAGCATTTTGAAAGCATTTCACATAAATTTCTATTATTAGTAACCACGACAACACTGTTCATCAAAATCAAAAACCGATGCATAGAATAATGTATCTTAGGGTAGTCTACTTGTATGTCAAGTTATATTGAAATCAGACCAAAACTATAGGAGAAGTAGCATTTTGATAGCATTTCACAGAAATTTCTATTTTTAGTAACCACGGCAATACCGTTCACCGAAATCAAAAACCGATGCACAGAATTATGTATTATAGGATAGTCTATTTGTCTATCAAGTTATATTGAAATCCGACCAAAACTGTCGGAAGAGTAGCATTTTGAAATCATTACACTGAAATTTCTATTTTTAGTAACAATGGCAACACCATTCATGGAAATCAAACACCGATGCACAGAATTATGTATCATAGTAGAATAATCGGACCAAAACTGTTGGAGGAGTAGCATTTTGAAAAATTGTTTACAGACAGACAGACAGACAGACGGACGGACGCCGGACGCATTACTATCGCATAAGCTCTTCTGGTCTCTGACCAGTAGAGCTAAAAATGCACGTGTAATATAATACAAGTGAACTTATTTTGAATCGTGTGTATTTAATTTCGTCCGTAATATATTTGATGGTCGTCTAGAGCTTTTCTTTTTACACTGTTTGAATTATTTGTAATGAAAAAGTATACACCAATGAAATAAGAAACCCTCAGACATTTCATTTCTCATTATTATTGTTTTAGCAGATCGATCAGTCTGCAAAAGACTTCCCCATAAGGATACACTAAATTTAATGTACAGAGTGTAACTATGCTCGCTGCGCCGCCTTGACGTCAAAATCCGATTTGTCGACGGTATCCGGTTTCTTTACCGCGCTTAGCTTGGCTTTGAAATTCTACCAATCTTGCATAAAATGAAGTCAATAAAATGTAAATATTTTAATACCTAAATTGATTTATTTTTCGCTCTTACTATGGATCCGCTAGGGGTTTGAAATTTGGTGTTATATACACCGTACATATTTTTTGGTTTCTGACTAGATGAAATATTCAATGTATATTTGCCGATATGTCTTATATATTTAGGTGAAAGAGATTTAAAAGACCATACTTTTCTTTCCTCATCACAATTGTACACCTTTAAATAGAAATGGTAAACTGTGTTTGAAAACTAGCAGGGACTATATTGTTGGCGGAATGGTGGTGTGTGAAAATATCTTCTTTTCTGCCTCTTAAAATTATTATAGAACAATGAATTTAGTTTTAATTTTTACACAATCAGAGACTTGAAGAATTTTTCAAATGTTAGCTAAATTAATAATAAGGGACTTAAGTTTTAAAATATATCAAATACAAATATGACTTTTCAAACAGACTACAATTTTATTAGCTTTTAAAAGCTTAAAATCTAAGTACAGATATGAGCTAAAAATCCGTAAAAAGTGTTTTAACTCTCTTATTAAACGGTCAAAACTTTTTGTTTTTGTATCATTCTGTATCTCTATTTGACTTCTTTACCATATGTGAAAATAAAAATCTAAATACTGTATAGGGCGCATATAAAAAATAACCTAAATATCCTAAAAATCTAAGAAAAATAGAGATAATTCGGATTATCCAAAATACATTTTTGTTTAACTATTTGTGTCAATTTGGTAATATCATCTTATAGACCTTATATGGTAATATCTTTTTACGCAGAAAGAAAAACATTTAATCTTTTGAAATAAAAGTATCGCATGATTGCATGTATAGTCATTTTTATTCTTAATGACGAAGGAAAAGGTAATAACATTGACCTGACCTTGACTCTAATGTAAAACAGTCAAAACTGATCTAACTGATACCATCACTTAGTAATATTGTCTCCTTGATTCTGTGAAAATTTCAATAATTTTTAAATACAAGAAATACAGTTTTGTGAGAGAAGAATCCTACCTTAATTGGGCATACTGTGTATTTTATGAAACAGTGTATAATGTGTATTGCTATTTGTTTATTGTCATTTATGTTCAATAAATTACCTATTTTATCTTTATTGAGGAGTTGTTCTCTTTTAAACGATGAGTTTTAAGCAGAAAGACTTGAATACATTATTAGTGGTAGACAGACAGACTTAAATAAGTTATTAGTGGTAGACAGACAGACTTAAATACGTTATTAGTGGTAGACAGACAGACTTAAATATGAACTATTTGTAAAACAGTTATTGTTTTTATTGTTTGTCAAAAGTTTTTCTTTTTTTGTTGTTGCAATTTTGTCCAAAAGAAGTTTATTAGAAAGAAAAATATACAAAATGTCTCAATACTTTCCGAACAGCCCTCGTACATATATACACAATCTAATAGCTTTTCAAAAGTTTTAAAAACGTATGAAGTGAGAACGATCTCACTTCACTGCAGGAGATTTAAATAGGCTGGGGGTTGTGGGCAATTCCAGACTACATGTATTTCGATCTCCTTTAGAAGAAGAGCTCCATATAAAGATATACTAGTTCGTATACGTATCATTAAACAAAGAGGAAGAAAATAATGAACAAGCTAATTCAGAGAATTCGTGTCCCCCGCTTAGGGAAAAAGTCGGCTCCCCCTGACTGAATTTGTAGAATTATTAAATGTATACATGTATACTGAAGGAAATAAAATACATATATGTCAATATGCATATAAAGATTTGATTGCTTATTCTTTATTATGTGTATAGAAGATTTTTTTATATGGAATATTTATCACACTGTAATGATGATTTTATAACCTCATAAATTTTTCATTTTACATGCTGAATCATTTAGTAAAAAAATTAAAAAGTATTTAAAAAAAAAGAAAAAAAAAAAGAAACGTTTTCGATCGGGACCTCTCATAACCATTAGACTCGCTTTACTCGGAGTGAAGTATATGCAGAACCGAAGTCACATACATGTATATATTCATGTTCGGTATTGTCAAAATTGTACACAATCCATGGTGTTTGATTTATTTAGCCTTTATCAAACAGTTATAATAGATGTAATAAGAACATAAAGTCCGCCGAGAACCTGTTTTATACGCAATAACTCTCCTCATGCCCCTGCGCTAAAAATAGCGACATGTAATACTATAAATACTAATAAAACAAACGGGGCGGGGCACTTTGAGAGGGGTGAGAGACGTCCTAGGGAGTTTTGGTATAAAATTACATTGCATAAGCTCAAAATCTTCTTGAAATATCGCCCGGAAATGATAGTGTTACACACAGACAGAATGTATAAATTTACGACCTACTTTGACCTTTGACCTCAAAATCAATAGGGGTCTTCTTTAGGCCACAGGGAGTTGTTATGTAAAATTTCATTGCGATAGCTCAAATGGTTCTAGAGATATCGTGTGGAAACGAAAGTGTTTTAACAGACAGAATTTGCTTATTTATGACCTTGACCTTTGACCTTTTGACCTCAAAATCAATAGGGGACTTCTTTAGTCCAAGGGAGTTGCTTTTCATTGCAAAAGCTCATTCTCGAGATATCGTGTGGAAACGAAAGCGTTACAGACAGACAGAAAGACGGACGGACGGACAGACGGACGGACGGACAAACCCAAATTAATATCCCCCACTTTTCAAGCGGGGGACAATTAAAGAGACACCGTGACGCACAAGGGGGGGGGGGTATTGACAAATGTGTAATTTTTGCATGACCCGTGTAATTTTTTTTCAATTCCTAAAAGTATCAGAACTTAAAAATTCTATTTTTATGGAGAAAAATAAAAATCAAAATAATTTCGGTATGCCCCATAACGAAAATATTGCAAAATACCCTGATACGTCTTCCTCCCTATTGTACGCGTGCCTAGAAAAGTTGAATACGTTTCCATAGTTACCATGGTATCAAGTATCTACGAATGAATGTTAGTGGACCAAAAATTTTAATGTAATCCAATAGGACAACACCCCCCCCCCTCGTTTCTTTACCTATGCAACTATTAAATACACTTCACCAAACAATTATAATTTTATCACTCTCCAGCCTCGATAAAAATTAAAGAATTCAGCAAAATAAATCACTTGATCACGGATCCTCCTTTCTGTGTTTAAAAATTGCTACAGTGCTAGCTCAACTATCTTTTTAAAAAGATAAACTTGTATGAAAAACAAGGGCACCCCTATAAGCGGAACATCCCCTCGCGACAGGAACTTTAGTGGTAATGGCAATATCTCATGGGAGATAAATTCTCTAGAGGGACGTTAAACATGATTAAGATTGATAGTACAACGTATTTTGTTTAATGTCCCTCTCAGGAATATTTTGCGCATATAAAGGCTTACCGGTGGAGAGCTGCATTTTTCCCCTATAATAGGCACTGACGGCCATTGAGCAGTGAGGGCTCTTTTTGTTGCAGCATCTGTTGGGACATGGGCCCTTGGTTTACACGGGTCTTATTCGAAGGACCAGTCTCCACGTCCCACATTGGGATTCCAACCCGCAGCGTTAGGATCAACTCGCTTACTTTTGCCAAATTATTATTAGGCGGGGGGGGGGGGGGTTGTTCTTGATCCATTTTTTTTAACAAAATGCAAAGTGCATAGCGTCTTGGTAAGGGGGGCATAACATGGATACCTAATTTGGGGTAGTAAACGTTAATTTAAGATGAAGAAAATAAAAATGCACTCTTTATCTTTTAACAAAATTATCGGGGTGGGTGTCTATCTTTAAAAAAAATCAAATTGCATAGCATTTTAGTGGGGAGGGGGGGGGGGGCATAACATGCATACGTAATTGAAATGAAGGATTTTTCCTTTTATGGTCAAATAAATACCTCTGGTATGCGAGACAATGTTCACTTCTTTTGTTATTTAAAGCAATGCATGCTTTAAAAGCAAAAGCGCGAAATTTCTGACGCAGTACATGTACAGGAAGACTTGAGGAAGAAATGCGTGCCAGTATATGACCTTTTCATAGTCTGCGAGAGCGCCTTTTCCCATTTGAGAGAAACTTAAAAGTAGCTATTTTATCAATAATACGACATTTATCAAACTTTTCAAACCTTACATACTTAGATCTTGACTTTGTCTTCCATTGGTGTTAAAACCGGAAGCATGTGACTCTTTGATCATGCCATTGAAAACAGTTTCAGCTAAAATTTTAGCAGCGTCTAAAAAAAGTAAGGCGTTCAGTGCGTGCATGTTTTCACTAAAATATCCTTGAAGTATATTCTCAGACAGCATAAAGTACCTTTAAAAACCATACAAAGCTAAACAATTTTATCGATTTAGGCGTTTTCTGCAAACAAATGCCCATCCAATGTTTTTATTAATATTTTAGCATTGTAAAGATATATTTGAAAAAATAAAACACTTTCCTTAAATCAATTTTGACGCTTATTTCTATAAAAAGTGCCATTTCTAAGAATTATTATAATATTTTCATTTATTTTTTTGTTGTCATTCTAAACGAATCTCAGTTAAACCGTTTGAAAATACACAAATGATGGTATATACAAATTTGATGATCTGTGAAAGGTAGAAGAAAAGACGGCAGCTTAGCATACTTTGTTAATTGTTCACTTATGATGAAAACATATACATTTACCCATCTGTAGGGAGTAACTCTGTTATTTAAAGAGCATATAATTATTCAACGAGAGAAAGAATGAGAGAGAGAGAGAGAGAGAGAGAAGGGTGGGCGGGGGGGCATTGGCGTCGGAAGCAAAGTGAAAGTGGGGTCTAAGTGAAAGAATTTTTTTGACCTACAAAAACACCTGACAAGCAAAAAAAGAAAATATGTTCATTGTCCAAACACGAATATTTCGGGTTTTTTTTTTGGGGGGGCGAACTTCTTTCAGTAACAATTTTTTTCCCAAACACCACCACTTTCCCTATTTTAACCTCAATCGCAACGTGTTTGTGCAAAAGGGGGGAGGCTACACCTACACCACAATGTTCAATCCTATACTTAATTTATCTTTTGACAAAAGTGGCTTAGCCCCCCCCCCCCGTCCCCTTGATTCCGACGCCTATGGAGAGAGAGAGAAAGAGAGATAATGACAATGAGAAATACAAATACAGTGTAATTAATGTATATAACTTTATAATAGGATAGATATGCCACCCAAAAGAAAACAGTGTAGCTGTAAACAGCATGGCATCTATTCTGAGGGGGAAGAATTTTTTGTTTAAGTATGATGGAAAAATAAGGAAGCAGGCAACTGAGGCCCTCATTGGAAATGGAGATTTATTTCCCCATTCCACATATATTTGCAAAGCTTGTGTCTCGTATGCAGAGGACAACCTATGCAAGAAAAAGAAAATTACAATTAAGGATTACTTAGATGAATTTATACAATGGATTTGAGTGTGGTCTTTTTGACAAGGAAAGTTTCGTAAAAATTGCAGGCAGTATTGTACTAGCATTGCCAGACAAGTAGCTGAAGATGCCACATCCTCCTCTAACAAGTACAGATAGATAGATAGAAGTTTTATACAGCAACTACAATTTTGACAATGCAATATTAACGATATGATTTATGATATATATATATAAAAGATGGCATTAAACAATAAATTAATATAAAAAATGTTTTGAAAGAAACTTTATATATATGTCACATATGATTATTTGTATTTTTTATTTCCAATATACTCAAACATGTATATTAATTGGATGTTAAGTAATATAAACAGATAAATATAGAATTAAGGAAGACAAGTTTTATACAGCAACTCAATTTTGCGTTTTGTTTGTGTAAAAAATGTGTGTCACAGATGTGATATTTTAATTTACTCTAGTAATTGGCATTGCCAATTAAGGCGTTTGTTTGTGTTGTGTGTCTGGTGTGAATGTTTTGATAAGAGGTCATGCGACATTGTTATTTTCGTATTTACACGTGTTTCCGGTTAGGTGACCTAACGTGACCTTACTGTTGACCAATAACTGACCGTTTTTATCTCATTAATATGCATGTTTTAATATCTGCACTCAGTATATAAGCACTGTACCCGCCAAATTCTTGACCCCAACGATTTTTGCCTTTACGTTAGAAGACAGAATTTGTCAGTATTATATTATACTAAGAAGTATTCTTCAAAGATTTACTTCGAGTATATCTAACTGGATTCCTGGTAAGCTTACCGTTTACCTTTATTATAATTATCATGTAAACCTATCTTTTACTTTTATTAATTAATCCCGACAGCGAACAATCATATAATGTATGTGTTGTTAATGTCTGTTCTTAAATGTAAAGTATTTGTCTTGTATGTATTGTGTTGTGAGAGTGTGTTTGATTTATACTTTGTAGGTTTATTACTATAAATACGTAAATAAATACTTTTTGTGCCGAATCCATTGTTGGAATCTTTCCTACAAAAGACCCGGTGACAGAAGTAAAATATTACAATTCAGCTAGTATAGGTAGTATCTAATTTACGTATACTTTTTAGATTGGATGAAAAAACGCAATGCTGTCGTTGTGGCATTACTCCAAGGATTATCCGGGGATAGAAATATGGGTGTGTGTAAGGTCAGGGCTATGGAGCAGCTCTATTACCTATGTAATAGAAGTTTTGTGGCTCCATTCAGTTTTGCAAATTTGCTGATGATATACTTTGCAACTGGCAGTAAAATGGCAGTTTCTTTTTTGTGTTCGGGTCTGCCATGTGGATCTTACTCCACGTTACAGGTAATGTCTATACCTGGGTTTGTAAGAAATAAAGACTTAATCTAAATAAAATGAATTGTTATTTTCATAAACTTAAAATAAAATATATCTTTTTTTCATAACATATGAGAAGAAATATCCAAATAATTACATCCATGAGGGGCATGTAGCATCATTTTTGAGAAAGGGGGGGGGGTATTCAGCATGAGACTTTTGTTTTATTTACCGGAAAAATAATTGACATAAAAAGAATAGGAAGATGAAAGTTCAGCATGCATTTAAAATATTAATAAAACGTTATGTTTGGGAAAAGTCCCCCCCCCCCCGATTCTACGTGCCTGCATGAAAAATGGGGGTAAACGTGATAAATAAATCATTTCTTATTTACATCATTCTAGCGTTGGATACAAGATCATGGAACAATAAAACTGGAATGCCCAAAAGATTTTGACATTGTCACATTCTTTGACAATAATCAGGTTAAACAATATATTTTCATATACTAGTATATTCATTATTATTTTAAGATCTATAAGTTTTTAATAAAAATTATACAGTGAAATTTCTGAATGTAATCCATGTGCATTTTCCCCATGATTGCAAATCTTTAAGTTTCATAAATTGCGTACAGATCCTGCAGAGAAAATAGAGAGTCCAGTATGATTTTAAGTCTGCTGCTAGTGTTTTTACCAGCATCATACACATTGTTCCGGAAAGAAATAGTACACTTCAAAATCAGGAGTTGTTATCTCCATGTAACTGGCTACATGCCTCAGAGGAGTGCAGGGATGTACCGAGGATACTAATGGAGCATCAGGCCAAAATAAATGGAAAATTCCGGAAATATAGGTATTGTGTTTTTTGAAAACATACCTCATAAGCATTTTGAAATAAATATTGTATGTCTACTGTATCTAAATAAATATTTATCAAGAACAATGTTCAAATCAATGAGAAAATATTCACAATTCATATACAGAGACGAGTTCATTGCACGAAAAATTGAAAGTGTTTGGGAGGAGCATACATTACGGACAGATCACGTTGATCGCAACAATGTTCAGTTGAAAAATAGAGCGGACGAAAGGTGTGTATTTTACAAAATCCTACAGTATTTCGGGTAATGATACCAAAGGTGAAGGAGGGGACTTTGTTCTTGAGGCAAAGAACAGAGAAAGAAAAAGACTTGTACCCTCTGGAGTCCCCACAAATGAAATGTGGACCAACATTTGTCAAAATGTAGACAGATTAGGCCAGGTACTTAATAAGCATTAATTAACTGAAGAGAGAAATGTTGATAATATTGAAAGCTATTAAAAATCTCTGATAAATGTTAAAAAATTTCAATGCATTTTATTTATCATTTGTTTAACTGCAGTAATTAACGTTAAAATTGGAATTTTTCAGTAGGAGAGTGACAACAATATGTGTATTACATAAATATATTAATTTATACAATAATGTCAATATATATATATATATATATATATTTTTTTTTTAAATAGATACAATATAAGATCAAAAGTGTATGAACTGCATGTGTTTTCCTCCATGATACACAGTACTCATATGCAGTAGATTACTAGATTTATCCACAGAAATTTTTGAATTCAGGTAAACATTTTTAAGATTTCAACATAATGATCAAAGGTGCTTATATCTAATTAAGAATTTATTTCACCTATTTATATTTCTGATTTTCTTTTAACAAAAGAAAAAAAATGGTACGCAGCAGCACTTCACACTTATCAGTGTAGTTGTTAGTCTCTGGATGTAACTCCTATTTCTCCATAAGATGCCAAGACAACTTTTTGGAGTTCCTGGAATCTTCTGGGAATGACCTTTCATCCAGACGGAAATTCCAACCAATTTTTGTTCTTCCAGAGGAAAGGGAAAAAACGCCAGGCACTGGACAACCAGACTAGGGCAACATTACTTTAGATGGTTGAAAACATGCCCTCATAAGCCTTATTTTGAATATGCAGAGATGGAAGTCTGTTTAAGGAAAAAATAAATATTTATTTCTTGGAAGAACAAGAGAGGTTGACAAATAAAAAAGGTAACTATTTAAGTTAAATATTTATTTCATTACCCCAGTGCTGGGGGCAATACCAAGCAATTTTGCAAAGAGCCCTTTGGCTGTCCTAAATAAGTAACTTTCAATTGTTTTAACAATTACTTTGATACAGCTTAAAATTACAAACCTTTGAAAACAATGTGTTCTTCCTCCTGCTCAGTGTTTTTGTGATGAGAAAGAGTTCTGCAGTCTAATAACACCAGCCTTTACCTTCAAAGGTTTCAGGGACACCACCCCTTTCTTAGAAACCTTTTCCTTAAAAAAAAGTGTAAATATGTGAAATGTGCATTATGCAATTGTACATTTATAATAATTAAACATTTAATGAACTGTTTCCCGGATACCCTGGATATCTGGACTTCATCTGACAAATGAGAAGGAAGAGTGGGGGGTGTAAACAAATATTGATAGCATAAAATGGGAATTACTACACCGTGCTGCATTAAAACAATCATAAATCTATGATGTTTTAAATGGGTTTTTTTTTTTAGAACCAAAAGACTTTAAACATTGTATCAATCCCCCCACAAATGAAATGTGAAAATATATTATAAAATGTAGAAAATTCCAGGCCAGGTACTTAATAAGCATTAATTAATTGAAGAGAGAAATGTTGATAATATTGAAAAGCTATTAAAAATTTCTGATAAATGTTAAAAAATTCCAATGCATTTTATTTATCATTTGTTTATCATTATTATTTTAAGATCTATATATGCAGATTGATGTGCAGATCTCCTTCATATAAGTTTTTAATAAAAATTATCCAGTAAAATTTCTGAATGTAATCCATGTGCATTTTCCCCATGATTGCAAATCTTTAAGTTTCATAAATTGCGTACAGATCCTGCAGAGAAAATAGAGAGTCCAGTATGATTTTAAGTCTACTGCTAGTGTTTTTACCAACATCATACACATTGTTCCGGAAAGAAACAGTACACTTCAAATCAGGAGTTGTTATCTCCATGTAACTGGCTACATGCCTCAGATCTAGAGGAGTGCAGGGATGTACCGAGGATACTAATGAAGCATCAGACCAATGAAAAATTCCGGATATAGGTATTATGTTTTTTGAAAACATACCTCATAAGCATTTTGAAATAAATATTGTATGTTTACTGTATTTAAATAAATATTTATCAAGAACAATGTTCAAATCAATGAGAAAATATTCACAATTCATATACAGAGACGAGTTCATTGCACAAATTGAAAGTGTTTGGGAGGAGCATACATTACGGACAGATCACGTTGATCGCAACAATGTTCAGTTGAAAGA
The DNA here is from genome assembly GCF_032062105.1 of Saccostrea cuccullata. Taxonomy (NCBI): domain Eukaryota; kingdom Metazoa; phylum Mollusca; class Bivalvia; order Ostreida; family Ostreidae; genus Saccostrea; species Saccostrea cuccullata. Next base: position 42,560 of record NW_026927022.1, on the reverse strand, counting down.
TAGAGCGGACAAAAGGTGTGTATTTTACATTATATTGAAGTTCCTGCGTTTATTGAGACATGAATTCTACAGTGTTCCGGATAATGACACCAAAGGTGAGGGTGGGGACTTTGTTCTTGAGGCAAAGAACAGAGAAACCAAAAGACTTGTACCCTCTGGAGTCCCCACAAATGAAATGTGGACCAACATTTGTCAAAATGTAGACAGATTAGGCCAGGTACTTAATAAGCATTAATTAATTGAAGAGAGAAATGTCAATAATATTGAAAAGCTATGAAAAATCTCTGATAAATGTTAAAAAATTCCAATGCGTTTTATTTATCATTTGTTTAACTGCAGTAATTATAACGTTAAAATTGGAATGTTTCAGTATGAGAGTGACAACAATATGTGTTTTACATAAATATAATAATTTATACAATAATGTCAATATATATATTTTTTAAATAGATCAGATCAAAAGTGTATGAACTGCAGAATATTCCCTCCACTGATACACAGTTAAATGCAGTAGATTTATCCACAGAAATTTTTGAATTCAGGTAAACATTTTAAAGATTTCAACATAATGATCAAAGGTGCTTTTATATAATTAAGAATTTTTTTGAACTATTTTTATTTCTGATTTTCTTTTAACAAGAAAATGGTACGCAGGAGCAGGTGGCTTGCGTCTCCTACACTTATCAGTCTGGATGAGGAACTCCTTTATTTCTCCACAAGATGCCAAGACAACTTGTTGGAGTTCCTGGAATCTTCTGGGAATGACCTCTCATCCACACGAAAATTCCTAACAATTTTTGTTCTTCCAGAGGAGAGGGAAAAATACCAAGCATTGGACAACCAGACTAGGGCAACGTTACTTTAGACGGTTGAAAATGCCCTTGACAATATGAGCCTTAGTCTGGTATTGTCCTATATGCAGAGATGGAAGTCTGTGAAAGGAAAAAACAAATCTGCCATCATTCATTTCTTGGAAGAACTAAGAGAGGTTGACAAATAAAAAAGGAACTATTTAAGTTAAATATTTATTTCATTACCCCAGTGCTGGGGGCAATACCAAGCAATTTTGCAAAGAGCCCTTTGGCTGTTTGCCTTGATATGCAAACAGCAAGCATGCACCCAGTAGTCGCACTTGGCTTGGGAGCACCCAACCCAAAGTGCCCTCGTGCTTAACCCCCCCTCCCCACATATCCGACACTTGTCTTTGTCTTCAAAAACAATCGTCTGTGTCGCCCTGTCCTCATGATGCATTGGCCGTTGGGGGGAAGGGTACCTCGCATATCTTGTTGCGGGTCCAGTCTCGATTAATGTTGAGGGTCCAGGTTCTTGTGACTGACTTTCCTTCTGCATAAAGAATACCATTACAATGACCACCATGTTTGTGTACTATTCCTACTTAAATCATGAATTTGTACAATTAGCTACAATTATATACTGCTGAAAAACACTCATGAAAAGAAGAGTGTCCAGCACAATGAATAGTATGTAAAACTCTGACAAATATTTTAGCTTAGCATTCTTCTTTACAAGAAATAAGTTCCAAGTTATCAAAAAATGAGTTCTAACCTCTCTATCCTCCGTGGGTAAACCCTGGGTCCGGTAAATATACCAGTTCTTAGAGTTGGGTACATGTACCTCAACTCTATCCGGAGCGCATGTTGTCACATGCAGCTCATGTGCCTACAATGTATATCAATTAATTTATTACACAATATGCAGTCCTAAATAAGTAATTTTCATTGTTTTAACAATTACTTTGATACAGCTTAAAATTACAAACCTTTGAAAATGATGTGTTCTTCCTCCTGCTCAGTGTTTTTGTGATGAGAGAGAGAGAGAGAGAGAGAGAGAGTTCTGCAGTCTCTTAACACAAGCCTTTACCTTCAAAGGTTTCAGGAACACCACCTCTTTCTTAGAAACCTTTTCCTAAAAAAGTGTAAATATGTGAAATGTGCATTTTATGATAATTAAACATTTAATGAACTGTTTCCTGGATATCTGGACTTTATTTGACAAATGAGAAGAAAGAGTGGGGAGGGGTTTAAACAAATATTGATAACATAAAATGGGAATTATTACACCGTGCTGTATTAAAACAATCATTACTCTTTGAAATTTTAAATGGATTTATTTTATTTAGATTTGTGTTCTAATGTATTACTTTAAACATTGTATCAATACCCCCACCCACCTTCCCTTCTAAAAGTTAAAATATATTATACAATGTACAAAATTCCACCAACATACAAAAGAAATTAATTGCAATATTTTTCCTGGTAAAACACAAGCACATCCATAGACCTATTGAAGAAGAAAAAAGTAGCGTAATTCTTTGTTTTCATGATTTTTAGCACTAACTGTTCGCCATACACTGATCATGTTATAGAAAAAGTGAAAGATCAAATTCGACTGGTTATTAATCACAATTGTCACAGCTAGGCGGCGATTCAAAATGGAGGAATAACATGCAAACTCTAGATCTCCAGGTACCTTTCAATTTTAACATTTTTATTGCCGTTTATGGTTTTAAACACTCTTGTTATCTAAATATTTTTTTAATAAATACTAATTAAACATCATTATGTAAAATTTCTGACTCACATATAGTCAGATATATGTGTTCAACTTACACACTAGCTGACATGCTGCGAATGTCTTCAAAGAAATAATAAGCGGTCGAAAAGTTGAAATGCACGAGAAAATCCCGCTTTGGCGTGACTTTATTATGACCATAAAAGGAAATATCCCTCATTTTTGAGACAAACCCGATATCGGGCGAGGAATAGTTATTTACCTATCTAAGTATATCTCACAGTTCCAGGCAATATGCATTTTTTTTTGTAATGAAAAATAACAATGCACATCGAGAGGTCAATTGAACTTGTGAATTGTATTTACAGCTTTCAGGAATAAAATGCACCCCAAATTCACAGACACCTGTAGGAATTTGGTAATGAAACCGCGACGTTCATCAAATTATTTCAATTACTTAGCGTCCGAGACGACATGATTGTAAATTCTTACAGACTGTCTAAAATATGCACAATTATATGACAATGTGCAAATACATGTACGAAGTAAAACTTACTGAGCGAGTTTAAAGAAGCGACCCGAATTTAGTTTGATTAAACGGAAGTGGTATTTGTCAAGTCGTACATAAGACTTTAGTTTATTGAATCAGCCCGAATAAGCGGAAGTGAGCATTGTCAAGTCGTTCATAAAATTTCAGGTTTAGAAGGTAGTAAAAACGTTATATTTTAAGAAATATTCCATCGATTAATTTGAAAATGAATAGGCTACGTCCTTTCATAATGCCACACAAGTATGTAAAAGCTGAGAGTGGATAATGCAAAAGTTCTCTGTAAATCTTGCCCATAAGCTGTAACGGACACATGTGCTAACACACACACATTCGCGATGCTATATCCCCTCCGCAACTAGTTGCGCGAGGGGATAATAACTTTTTTAAAACCTTCTAAACTTATATAATACTCTGCTACCTGTCTGCTTTAATTATCATAAAATATTAATATAATGATTAGAACTTCTCTGACGCCAAAAGATACAAACATGTACGTCTAAATAAAATAAATCCGACCAAATATTAATTGATGTATTTTTATTCACATCTAGTTTTACATCGACATGTATACAATACTATGTACAATTATTCATTATACATCAAAGTGTACCTTACATGAATCGTTGGATATTTTCTTTAAAAAGTACGAACATTAACATGCCGACAATATTCATGTTTTATAAGGATTCTATATTGGAGCATCACGTTCTCCCAGAACAAGCTATAGAATTAATGGATTCTGTTTTATCTCTGCGTAAGAATCTGGACCACCACTGGCAAGATTCTCAAAAACACAGCTGAGCAGAGATCAAAGCTTGACGCACGTGATGCCAGAAAAATGAAAGAAAGAAACGGATCATTGTCTGATTTTAAAGGTTAATTTCTCCCCAAAGGAAAAAGTAATTGAATGTATGGTACCCCTCAGGCTGCAAGTTGACTGCACTCGGATGCCTTTATAAATGAAGAAAACATAAAAAAAAAATTATACATCGGCACATTAAGGATTTTTGACAGGAATATATTCTGATACTGTAGATGTTGTATACTATATATAAATAAATACTTATTTACTAGCCACAGTTCTATCTCTTCTCATTCAAAAGATATGACCAAGTTTAAAGTTTTTGTGACAGACGAATGAGATTTAATATACTGAGTACTGGGACTCATAGCTTTTATGTTTCACGATATCACTGTTGGCCTAGTGCACTGGCCTAGTGGCTTTTGATTTTAAACATATTTTATTGCTCCATATAATCTACATGTATAAAAATGAATTATTTTAATTTGGTAAAACTGTAAGTATAAAGACTATAGACTGAGATTAAAACATGATGAAAACATTTGTGAAAGAACAAGTTTTTTTTTTAAATTTATTTATTTATTACATATTATTGAAGTTATTTGCAAAGGCATTTATTTTGCACCAGAAACTGTTTGATTCTATTTTTTTCTTTGGCAGTCTACAGAAAAAGTCATGATTAGCTTTGCATTATAGGATGGAGAATCATTTCCCTGTTGGGTACATGTAGCTCCAGATGGCGAAGTAGGCGAACAGAGTTTGACGACCGATGATAATAATCATCCAATTTTCCCACTTTCCTTTTTACTTGTTGTATGAGACTACGTTAATTACACCTTTCGATCGCAAAAAAGCATTTTATTTTTGTTTATCTTGTTAAACACCACGTAGAATTTTCACAGCATACGGATATAAAAAATATAGTATTTTGTCGATTTAGAGTGCGATGCACGCAATTCGTTTACTGCTAAAAGATTAAATAACTTAATTCTGAATAGTATTTTGTTTTAAAAAAATAGTTTTTGTAGTTCGTATTCCACCCTCTATAATTACTATGCAGGTTGACATAAGAAATATACCGAAAATTTTCTCATGGAGATATTTTTTCAAATTCACTGGCACTGTATAAAAGTAAAACAATTCTTTTCGCCAGTTTAATAATTGTCTACAATCACATCAATAGTAATATCCTTTTAAAATTTGTAAGGTTTTAACTTAATTTAACCCTGAAGTTGAACAACAATAACTGTAATATCATATTTCTCTTTCATATGGCATTATTCTTCCCGGAATCTTTTCATTCTACGTAGCCATCAGTTCTTTGTGACATACAATATAACGAAATCAATACTCAGTATTTCGTTTTGATCCTTTATTATTTCTTGTTAATCATAAACTTAATTCTTTGGCGAACGGAATCTGAACTCTTTATTTAAGAAATACTTCTCTTTCGGTTTTGAAACTGCTTAATAGAGTTCCTAGAGAAGATGAACCAACAAGAAGTCTGTGAGCCAATGCTCACTAGTAGTACCCCCGCTCTGATGTGAATATACACTATCATGTTAATATAAAAAGTTCAGTTACGAGCCGATGCACGGATGAATAGGAAGTTGAAAGATTAATACAAGAAAATACCACCTCAACAAAGTATGTGCAAAAATTTCAATCAACTGCAATGAGAAGTTGCTGAAAAGACTGAGACAAAAATTGTTATGCATGGAACGCACAGATGCACAGATAAATAGGAAGTTCATATCAGATTCGTGCAAAATGAATCCCGCCATATGTCATGCCGAGAAAATTGCGACGAAATATGGTACGAACAGACGCAAAGATAAACAGCACGTAGACAGCGGATTTGAACAAAGATGAATCCCACCATTTGACATGCCTCAACAAAGTATATGCTCAAATTTCAAGCATCTACGATGAGTAGTTGCTGAGAAAACTGCGACCAAAAGTTTGATACAGACAAGCAGACAGGCACACACGGGTTAAATAGTATACTCTCTCTCCTTCGGAGCGGAAGTATAAAAAGTCGATTGCATTGTCCACTTCTTTCATTAACTATGAGTTCAATGAACCACCCCCTTCTGAGTTATAATACCTCTGACAATATTTTCATAATTTTTTTTTATCCTGTTCGTCTCCCTGGAGAAGAAAACATTTGCAAATAAATTATGAATTTCTACTACGATTTAAGACAGCACTTGCCAAGCAACAGAACCCTAACAAAAATACTATAGTTAACTGCAGTAAAATATAGAAAATGAATGTGTCAAAGTTATCACTATAGTAAATCAAAGTTTTCAGTAAAGTGTCAAAGTTATCACTAAAGTAAATCAAAGTTTCCAAAGTTATCACCATAGTAAATCAGTTTCCATAAGGATCACCGTGGTAAATTAAAGTTTTCATAGTTATCACTAGAGTAAATCAAAGTTTTCATAGTTAACAGTAGAGTAAATCAAAATTTTCATAGTTATCACTAGAGTAAATCAAAGTGTCAAAGTTATCACTAGAGTAAATGAAAGTTATCATAGTGTCAAAGTGATCACTATATTTAACTATAGAAAACTATAGTTAACTATAGTATTTTTTGTTAGGAATCCCATGAACCAGGGCAGTGACATTTACCGGTTTAAATTTGGGAGAAGTACACATTATTCTACATTTTCAATTTAGCCCCCCCCCCCCCCCCCCGGGAGAAACACCAGAATTCTTGAAAAAAAAACACCTTGCTCATCATGTCTTTGCTCTAATTCAGACGTAGATAAATTAGGGGAAAAAATGATGCATGACATGTTGACTATATAATCATAGAAACTCCGACCCCTGGAACCATGTATTTTACTTTTGGTAGGTAGTATTGTACAACTGTTGACATCCTTTACTTAAATAAAAATGAGGAGCTAAGGAGATTTTTACTAAACTTCTGAAGATATGCAAAATTTTGTTCAGTTCAGAAATGCGCAAGTTCAAACTAAGATACGATGTGGCAGTGGTAAGAGCGTATGCTCTAAAACGCGGAGTAAGGAGTCAATCCTTACGTTGCGGGGTCGAATCTAACCGTGGGACGTAGAGACCGGTCCTTCGGATGAGACCGTATAAACTGAGGTCCCTTCGTCGCAGTAAGAGTTGGCATGAAAAAGATCCCTCACTGATCAATGGCACTGAGAACCGAGTAGAGGAAAAAATTTGCAGCTCTCCAACAGCAAATGGTGACTTCTCAATATGAGTAAAAAATTCTCGAGAGAGACCTGAAACAACAGACAAATAAACATAAGATACAATAGTATAAAATATCTGTTTCACTTAGTTGATTGTAAGAATGGACTTTTTTCTTAAGATATGGAAAAAAAACTTTTTATCGAAAAAGGTAAAAAAAAAACTTACTTTTTACTAGGGCTGGGACGATACAACTTTTTCTATATCGATACGTATCACGATATTTGAGCCACGATATGATATGTATCACGATATGTTTAATTGCTTATAAAATCTTTTTTGCATTGAAATAAACAAATTATTCCTATGCAAATGTGAATAATTTATTCAAAATAGTTGTTTATATGTTGTAAAACAAAAAGATTTTACTCAAGTGGTGTTACTTGTTATTTATTTCATATCTATATTTATATTTAACTTATTTATTCTATATATTAAACCCCAAATGTTAAATAAACAAAGAAAAACAGAAGTCAGATTTTTGGGGCGATATTTCGATATTTTTTCAAATGTATCGATATGTGTATCGTCCTCACATATATCACCATATATCGATATCTCGATATATCGTCCCAGCCCTACTTTTTACGGAAAAGTGTTAGATAGTGATGCAAAACACGTGTGCAACACAAGACGACTGAATCCGAACTATTTTATTGAATTATTATGCAATGTAATTAGGCATCAAATTGTAGAACAAAAAGCAATTATGTAAGGCTTTACAATTCCGGAAAAAGATATAACATATCCTCCCTCCTGAATGTCAATGTCTATCATATCCGCAAATGTCCTAATCAACTTAATCAAATTTAAATTATAATTATTAACAATCAAACATATAATTGATTTATAACATAATGGAAGAATTCAAATTCATGCAATTGCAATTATTCACATGGTGAGGATTATTATGCCCCAAATCACAATTAACACAAATAAAGGTCACTCGGCTATCAATCGCTTTGCTGGTTTTCGGTTGCGCACAGGGTAACGTCGTTCGCAAGGTGGCGGTGTCTGTGTAACAATCTGTTTTGGTACGACCTGAGGTTTGCCTTTAGCTGAACGGTCTGCGCAATGTATGTTACAATTGGTACTTTTTCTTGCACGACTTGTAGTTGGCGGTGTTCCAGGTGAAATGGTATCGTTTGTAGGTGGTGCAGCGTATATCTCATTTGGAACCACTGAGTTAGAATCTAAAGTGTCCACAATTTTTCTCTCTCTCTCATGTTTTCTGATGTTTTCCTCATTTGATCCACAAGACGACGCCACACTCCTCCTTCATCTCTTGGTGAGTCAATGGTCCTCGACTGTCCGTAAAAGTAGCACGAATCCACGGTGTTTGTCCCCGGTAGTCTCGTACCATGACCGATTGTCCATTGATATAAATGCACTAGTTGGATCCTATATGTCTTGATAGTTTCATGTGCTCCTGTTTCTGACGTACTCTGTCACTGGAGTCAGGTTTCAATAGATCTAAGCGTGTCCTTAGGTTACGTCCATTGAGTAACTTGGCAGGTGTCTCCCCTGTAGTGCATGTGGAGTAATGCGATAAGTCATAAGGAATGAGTTGATTTCTTTGTTAGTGATTTTGTTATGCTTCTTCATGGCAGTTTTGAAACTCCTAATAACAAAGCGTTCCGCAAGTCCATTGGTACGCGGATGATAAGCTGATGATGTAACTTGTTTCACTCCATTTTGTCTCAGAAAACCCTTGAATTCACCTGCAATGAATTGTGGCCCGTTGTCGGAAACTAATGTCTTAGGTAGTCCAAGACGTGAGAAGATAATACGTTGACTGTTGCTGTAGATGTTGTTGAAAACATAGGCACAACTTCCGGCCACTTTGAATGAGAGTCAACAACAATGAAGTACATGCGTCCTTTAAACGGTCCAGCAAAGTCGACATGAATTCTCTCCCATGGTGATGTTGGTCCATTCCCAAGAGTGTACAGGAACAGTCTCGTGGTTTGGTAAGTAATGTTGACAATCTGAACAGCTTTGACACATAGCCTCAATATCGATGTTCGGCCACCAAACATGAGATCCAGCGAGACTCTTTGTCCTCAAAATTCCTCTGTGATTTCTATGAAGTTCAGATAAAACTTCTCTTTGTAGTGCTGTAAGAATGATGACTCCAAAGTAAACAATTTTGGTGCACCGTGAGCTCATTACATGTATGTCTATTTCTGTAAGGTTTGATTTCATTTCCCGAGGGAAAGTCCCTTGTACCTTGTAACACAATGTCAAGCAACAGAGATAAAAGAGGATCACGTTGAGTCTCTTTTCTCACATGTTCATATGATACAGGTAAGCTTTCAAACTGTGACAAGTAGTCGATATCTTCATCTGTGGTATCGGTTATCGATGAAGTCAGCGGAAGTCTGGAGAGTACTTCAGCATTTCCGTGGTTAGCAGTCTTCCGGTTCTATATGCTGTAATTAAAGCTAGATAGAAATATAGCATATCGCTGGAGTCTTGCAGTAGTCATGGCGGGTAGTGATTTTTCTGGGTGAAAAATACTAACGAGTGGCTAGTGAACCATAATCAGGCTGGCGTAAACCGGTTTATAGAGGTAGGTATGGAATTTTTGTACTCCCCAGTATATACCTAATGCCTCCTTATCTATCTGGGAATGTCCCTTCTCCGTCACTAAATTATATAGGCGAGATGACATCTTCTTGCTGTAATCGGTCGAGTTCCTCTTCCACTCGAGGTCTTAGGGAATATGTAACTTCTCTGGCCCTGTAAAATTTTGGTCTCACACCATCCTGCATTGTAAGTTTTCCTTTGATGTCGGACAGTCTTCCAATTCCTGGTTCAAACACTTTCTTATGCTTCTCCAGAATTTCCTGAACAGTCACTTTCCCGGAAATGTTCTGTTTGTCTTTTGATAATCTAATTGATCTGATTTCCTTCCAATCAAGTAGTAGAAATTTCACACAGTTTTGTCCCATTAGCGTTGGTCTTTCCTGTTTCACCACAAGTAAGTCTAAATTTTTTCACTCTGTCCATTTAAATCGACCTTGACCTGCACTTTACCAACTGGACGGATCTGGTCCCCAATGTATGTTTCAAACGAGTATCTGTATCCTCCAGGGTGTTTGACTTAAGGAATTTGTCCAACATAGTCTTAAGAGATGATCGACACAGCAGACCCTGTGTCAACTTCCATAGGAATGTCAGATCCTGCAATTCTCGGTGTCACAATGATTGCATTAGGTCTTTCGAGACTTTGTTCAATCTCTGCAGTAGCTTGAGAAATGCAGCAGATAACTACCATTATTCTCATAGTTGTCGATTCCGTACTTATCTGTATCAACGTTAATGTAATTTAGTTTTCCCCTGTTTTCACGCTTCTTCTTAAGACATACTCTCTCTAGGCCTAAATGTCCAACTTTTGAACAATAACTTTTTGTGTTTGTGTGTTTACAGTCATTGCTTTGTGTTCACCTCCACAAATTGCAATGTACCGTTAAACGACGTAATTATGCCATGTATACTGTCACGCTCTCCCCTGCAGCCTGATCTCGTCTGTGAAAACGAAAACGCTCACATTTTCTTAGGGTTGGGACTTAAATGTGCTGTAAGTTTCTGAATGATTTCGGCAAATGTCACAGTACAGGGCTTTCTTGGTGCACATAGATTTTTCAACAATATATAGTATTTTGGGCCGATGATAGAAAGAAGTGAGAGTACCTTCAGATCCTCGTTCACATCGTTTGCAATAAAATACTGGCCCAGACGTTCTGTATACGACTCCCACGTTTCCTATGATTCGTCGTAAGGTCCCACTTTTCCGATGATCAATGCCATGGCTAGTCAAATCCGTTTTTAATCCTCGACGCCAATTTGTTAGATAGTGTTGCAAGACACGTGTGTAACACAAGATGGCTGAATCCGAACTATTTTACTGAGTTATTAGGTAATGTAATTAGGCATCAAATTGTAGAACAAAAACCAATTATGTAGGGTTTTACAATTCTGGAAAAAGATATAACAAAAAGGGTAAAAACAAACCTACTTACATACAAACGCAGCGCAAGCGCAAATACAAGTTTTGCCCTCACTTTCGCGACAAACGTCATTGTTATCGGCTGCGAAAGAAATGATGGATGAAAGTGTAAATGCATAGAAAAAAAACCAACTGGAGTGAGAGAGTTGGCTGGTTTTTTTTTTAAGTTAGTGCTTCCATGGAATAACTTACAGAAAGCGAAGTTTTTTTTATGAAAATGTCAATGATTGTTGTAAGAAGAAAGCAATGCTTTAAATGACTTCATGTTGAACTGCTTAAGGATTACATGTACAGCAGCAACAGCCACAAACTTCCTGTCATTCTGCGGGCAACTTGTAAATGTATGGATAGATTTTGAAAGATTTTTCCATTTATTCCTATGTAAAATTTTAACGGCCATTACGGCCCCAACCTAGTTCCAGGGGTCATGATTTGAACAAATTTGAATGTACACTACCTGAGGATGATTCCATATGAGTTTCATCTTTCCTGGCCCAGTGGTTCTTGAGAAGATTTTTTAAAATATTTCCTATATATTCCTATGTTAAACTTTGATCGGCCATTTTGGCCCCACCCTACCTCCGGGGGTCATAATTTGAACAAACTTGAATTTATACTACCTGAGGATAATTTCACGTGAGTTTCATCTTTCTTGGCCCAGTGGTTCTTGAGAAGAAGATTTTTTAAAAATGCCATAAATTTTTCTCTGATTCCTAATTATCTCCCCTAGGAAAAGGGCGTGGCCCTTTATTTGAACAAACTTGAATCCCCTTTACCCAAGGATACTTTGAAGCAAGTTTGGTTGAAACAGACAAGGGACAAATTTTGATCAGAAAAGCTCACTTGTGCCATCGGCTCAGGTGATCTAAAAGCCTATTTAGCATTTAAATATAAATTCTTGGAATTTGTAAAACTTCCATTGAAAATCTGATAAAAGGAAACCACATCTACTGTTCTATACTTAATGCAATTAATTTTAATACGTTCTGTATTTCTTCAAATTCTATAAGCTAGCTAATAAATTAAATTAATTACACAACCATTTATTAATTAAAATTGGTCCCTCGTTCTGTTAAGTCTGGATCTAATAAAGGTTAATGTTCGGAAATTATGCTGCCTCGACGATATGTTCTGAGATCAACTGTTGTGCAATCCAATATATTTTGCATTCTCATTTTAATCAACCTCAGAGGACCATTTCATGTCAAAGATTTCAACATTCAAGACATGTGAATTGCAGATGCTTAAGCATTTTTGCATCCAGAAATCTTCGTTTAAGAAAGTTTTTTAAAAAGCAAGAATTGTACATGTACATATAAATCTTTACGAGATTTTTTTTCCTTATTTGGCAGCAACCATTCTCCCTGAAATTCCACGAGCTTAGGAAACATTTCATGCTGTGTTAAATTTCAAATAGAGTTTTTTTTATTGGCGATTTGAAAATACCTTATAAAGTAGTATTGCTATTATTACTGTAATTTTTCCCAACTCACTTTTATTGGCGTTTTGAAAGTACGTCATAAAACAGTTTTATGGATAACTGCTAGGGTGGTGCTCAGTTTGACACAAGAAAACACAACTAATAGTTGAGGAATTGGAATGGTCATTTATTTAACAAATAAATGACAAAGTATTACTCAAATAAAACAGTAAAAATACAACAAACTAAAAGCACAATACCATAATTCAATGGAGGGAGTTGTGGCTTGTTAAACATTCCAAAAAATGCCACATCCCTAAAAATAGAATATAAAAAAAGTCATACACATAGTATTTAGACTAGAATAAATCAAAGTTATGAGACAAGATAATTTGGCAAATTGTATGTAAAAAAAGTGTCAAAGATGGGGTATCTTCCGCCTTGCACTAAGGGGGACCTTGACTAGTCCAGATATTAAAAATACGATAGTCCTAAAAAAATTTTAAAAAGGAGGTGGGGTGGGTGGTGGTAAAAACTTTCACATGAATAGGTAAACAACGAATGCAAAATGGCGAGTGACGCTATCAGGCTGCGCATGCGCAATTACAGGAAACAGTTATATTTATAAACAATGGCGGTAAATATGAAACAGTATCCATAAATGTTTTATGTTCATAAATGTATATTTATGGATAACTGCTAGGGTGGTGCTCAGTTTGACACAAGAAAACACAACTAATAGTTGAGGAATTGGAATGGTCATTTATTTAACAAATAAATGACAAAGTATTATGCAAATAAAACAGTAAAAATACAACAAACTAAAAGCACAATACCATAGTTATTTTTATTAGTTATACAATTTTATGGGCGGCGGAAAGGGTAAAAATGACGTTAATGCAAAACTTACAACTAAATTTAAAAACACCGAAAACAAAACCAGCAGAGTCGTTTGCAAAATCAACAGACTCCAATGCAAAACCACCGATCACCGATGCAAAACCAAGTCATTCACTCAATTGAAGCTAGATGGCGTGCGAAAAAGGACAATGATTTTGTTTTTCAGTATGTTTTAAAAATTAGCTGTTAGTTTTGCATTAACGTCTTTTTTCCCTTTCCGCCGTTCATAATTTTTCCCAACTCCTCAAATATTTATTTTATGTTTTGGTATAATGTGCTATTTATGATTTTTCACACATATAAAGGTGTCAACATATCCCGTTTAATTAGGAGCTTTAACTGTAGACCTTTGTTCGGTAATCAAAATCAACCAAAAACCGTATAAGATTTTTAACCTTTTTTTTATTTTTTTTTAAAAATCGCGATGTCTGCACTGGGTAATCAGCTGACTGATTCTTTTAGGGGCAGCTTCACTTTGTAAACATCAAATTTAAATAAAGAAGCAATTCAAGCCCTTAGAATAGTGTTGGTCTTGGGTTCAGATTGGTTTAAAGCACGGCTCAACGACAATTGGGAGTTAGCGTCCGATGTCATCACTTGTGACATACACTCGATAGATGTGACAAAATCCATAATCAAATTTTTGAAATTTCGCTCGAAAATGTAGAGGAAATTCACCAAATTGCTGACTTTTACAGTGTGTAAGACTTGATTCAGAAATGTATGAAGTTTATGCAGAAAAGAATATCCGTCAAGAATTACCTGAATATTCCTTCGATAGCACACAACAACCAAATTGCAAACATAAAGACACAATCCCTCAATTTGTAGACTTCCAGATGGAGGATATTTTTGGCTCAGCTGCAGGGGATTTTACTGATATGCCCCTTGGTCTGTTGATTGATTTCATGTTGTTTAACGTCTCTCTCGAAATTTTTTTACTCAAATGGAGATCACCACTTGCCGGTGGAGGGCTAGAAAATTTGTCCTATGCTAATAATAATAATAATAATACTTTATTTAAAGAGGGTGACTCAATTAGTGCGACCACTATTCTTCCTTGAGGCCCTCTATAAAAAATACATATATAATACACAATGATAGATAGTACATTCAACAATGTTATACAGACCTTAACCTCGGCAATCAAGGCCAGCGAGCAGTGAGGGATCTTTTCGTGCCAGTACCTTCTTCGACACGGGACCTCACTTTATGCGGTACGGTATCATCCGAAGGACCGGACTCCACGTACCACAGCGGGATTCAATCCCACGACGTCAGGATCGACTCCGTACTTCGCAACTCGAGAGCAGACGCTCTGATCACTGCGACACGCTTGCGACTATTGATAAACATTATCAGAAGAGACAGTCTCTATGTCCATGAAGAACTTCCTCTCCGTAACATCGATACATGGATAAGTATGGTAAAGGGGGGGGGGGGGTTCTGGTTGTAGAGAAAGGTCAATTTATGAAAGTTATTCAGTTTGATAGGTTTGGAAGAATGTCGATCGATTTTTTGCTTGACCAAACTGTGACAAAGTCTATACTTGAAGATGCCTTTTCACTTATCCTTATGCATCAGCTTTCTACATTTGATGACACCCTCCCTCTTCAATACACCGAAAAGAAACGTAGTATAACACTAAATGACATTGTTGACAACCGCTTTAGGAATATTAGTAATGAGAGCACATGGTAAGTTGACAACACTGTAGATGGTGATAGTAGTATTTCCTTCTGTATTAACTTGTGATAACTCACCTCGTCGCCAATTTGTTAGATAGTGATGCAAAACACGTGTGTAAGACAAGATGGCTGAATCCGAACTATTTTATTAAATTATTACGCAATGTAATTAGGCATCAAATTGTAGAAGAAAAACCGATTATGTAAGGCTTTACAATTCCGGAAAAAGATTTAACAAAAAGGGTAAAAACAAACCTACTTACATACGAACGCAGCGCAAGCGCAAATACAAGTTTTGCCCTCAATTTCGCGACAAACGTCATTGTTATTGACTGCAAAAGGAATGATGGACGAAAATGTGAATGCATAGAAAAGAAAAACCAACTGGAGTGAGAGAGTTGGCTGCTTTTTGAAGTTAGTGCTTCCATGGAATAAATTACAAAAAGCGAAGTTTACTTATGAAAATGTTAATGATTGTTGTAAGAAGAAAGCAATGCTTTAAATGACTTCATGTTGAACTGCTTATTAAAGGATTACACGTACAGCAGCAACAGCCACAAACTGGATAGAAAGAACTTCATGTTTAGATTACATGGCTATATTTAATTTAAATCTACATGTACATGTACAGTGTATATAATAGCCATATCTGGCATGTTTCTTGATCAATTATATAAAATAAAAGGCCCACTCACGAAAAAGTCATTTGCAGTGTACCAAGAACTGGTAAATCTGCAGTCCATCAATGTTATATATAGAAGGAGGGAGCATAGGTTGGACAAATTAAAAAGCCTATTTAGCATTTAAATATAAATTCTTGGAATTTGTAAAAATTCCATTGAAAATCTGATAAAAGGAAACCACAACTCCTGTTCTATACTTTATGCAATAAATTTTAATACGTTCAGTATTTCTTTAAATTCTATATGCTAGCAAGTAAATTAATTTAATTACACAACCATTCATTAATTAAAATCGGTCCCTCGTTCGGTTAAGTCTGGATTTAAAGGTTAATGTTCGGAAATTATGCTGCCTCGACGATATGTTCTGAGATGAACTATTGTGCAATCCAACATATTTTGCATTGATTTCTCATTTTAATCAACCTCTAAGGGCCATTTTATGTCAAAGATTTCAACATTCAAGACATGTGAATTGCAGATTCTTAAGCATTTTTGCATCCAGAAATCTTCATTTAAGATTTTTTTTAAAAAGCAAGAATTGTACTATATAAACCTTTACGAGATTTTTGTTTCTTATTTGGCAGCAATCATTCTCCCCGAAATTCCACGAATTAGCTTAGGAAACATTTCATGCTGTGTTAAATTTCAAATAGAGTTTTTTTTTATTGGCGTTTTGAAAATACCTTACAAAATAGTATTGGTATTATTAATGCAATTTTTCCCAACTCACTTTTATTGGCGTTTTGAAAGTACGTTATAAAATAGTTATTTTTATTAGTTATACAATTTTATGGGCGGTGGAAAGGGTAAAAAGACGTCAATACAAAACTAACGACTGGTTTTAAAACACTGAAAACAAAACCAGCAGACTCGTTTGCAAAATCAACAGACTCCTTTGCAAAACCAACGATCACCGATGCAAAACCAACAGTCATTCACTGAACTGACGCTAGATGGCGTGCGAAAAAAGACATTGATTTTGTTTTACAGTATGTTTTAAAAATTAGGGGTTGTTTTAGCTTCTTACCCTTTCCGCCGCCCATAATTTTTCCCAACTCCTCAAATATTTATTTTATGTTATTGTATAATGTCCTATTAATGATTTTTCACACAAATAAAGGTGTCAACATATCTCGTTTAATTAGGAGCTTTAACTGTAGACCTTTGTTCGGCAATCAAAATCAACCTTAAACCATATAATTTTTTAACCTTATTTAGAAAATCGCGATGTCTGCACTGGGTAACAGCTGATTGATTCTTTTAGGGGCCAGCTTCACTTTGTAAACATCAAACTTAATAAAGAAGAAGCAATTCAAGCCCTTAGAATAGTGTTGGTCTTGGGTTCAGATTGGTTTAAAGCACGGCTCATCGACAATCCATGATCGTTTTTGAAACTTCGCTCGAAAATATAGAGGAAAGTGTGTGAGACTTGATTCAGAGATGTATAAACTTCATGCAGAAAAAACTATCCGTCAAGAATTACCTGAATATTCCTTTAATGGCACACAACAACCAAACTGCTAACATAAAGACACAATCCCTCAATTTGTAGACTTCCAGATGGAAGATATTTTGGGTTCATCTGCAGAGGATTTTACTGATATGCCCCTTGGTCTGTTGATTGATTTCATGTTGTTTAACGTCTCTCTCGAAAATTTTTTTTACTTAAATGGAGATCACCACTTGGCGGTGGAGGGCTAGGAAATTTGTCCTATACCTGGCAATCAAGGCCAGCGAGCAGTGAGGGATCTTTTCGTGCCAGTACCTTCTTCGACACGGGACCTCACTTTATGCGGTACGGTATCATCCGAAGGACCGGACTCCACGTACCACAGTGGGATTCAAACCCACGACGTCAGGATCGACTCCGTACCTCGTGACTCGAGAGCAGACGCTCTGATCACTGCGACACGCTGGCGACTATTGATAAACAGTATCAGAAGAGACAGTCTCTATGTTCATGAAGAACTTCCTCTCCGTAACATCGATACATGGATAAGAATGGTAAAGAGGGGGGGGGGGTAGAGAAAGGTCACTTTATGGAAGGGAAGTTATTCCGTTTGTTAGGTTTGGAAGGATGTCGATCGATTTTTTCCTTGACCAAATTGTGACAAAATCTATACTTGAAGATGCCTTTTCACTTATCCTTATGCATCAGCTTTCCACATTTGATGACACCCTCCCTCTTCAATACACTGAAAAGAAACGTAGTATAACACTAAATGACATTGTTGACAACCACTTTAGGAATATTAGTAATGAGAGCACATGGTAAGTTGACAACACTGTAGATGGTGATAGTATTTCCTTCTGTAATAACTTTGACAACTTATAACACTGAAGGGTATCCTTGTGTACGGTAGAGCAGGTGCATTTGGCCATATTGTTGCTATACTATACACCGAAAACAGTCAAACATTTCTGGATAAAACACAGATAAAAGATCAATGCTATAATGAACCCAGTTTTCCCATTTTCTTGCCCACACGCAGTACGTGCTGACACGGAAAAGATCCCTCCTTGCTCAATAGCCCCGGGTGCCAAGTTAGGACAAAATTTGCAGCTCTCCACCGGCAAGAGATGGTGTCTCCATATGAGTGAAAAATTCGCGAGAGGGTCGTTTAACAACATACATATAATACATTGCGGTGTTTTAAAAGAATCATTGATGGAGGCTATAGTGTTGGAGACATGCAGAATACAGTACTCTATTTGTCTTGGAAGAAAACGACACTCTTTTAAGGTGAATTTTTCAACGGCGGTAAGTGGAAATACCACTGTTAACACAGAACAATTTAAGGGGCTCATTTTCTTAGAAGTTTAAATACTTTTACCTGGAATACGGTAGTCATTCAACATACTTTTCCCTAAAAGAGCGCATTTTGATTTTTTACTCTTAACACATTCCTTCTGAAGTATGAAATATTGTACTTTTATAGGCCTATAGATGGGAATTATCGAAATGATGCCCTATATCTGCGACTCCCTGACTCCGGTATGGTACAGACTTGGTAAGCGGATGCCCCTGTCGGAGTGCATACACTTCAACAAACTGTTGAGAAACTCTGCAAGCTCGAAGGATTCCCGGGTCATTATACACCAATCACTCATTCAGAGCAACTGCAGCAACACGACTTTACGATGCAGATGTTGATAAACAACTGATTATAGAGAGAAGACTGGGCACCGCTCAACATCCGTGCGTTCTTATAAAAGAACAAACGACGGGCTCCAATAGAAAGTCAGCAACATAGGGCGTTGAAGAAGAAAGAGTGACAGATTCTTGCCAGGAAGGTGTTTAAAAAAGGCCAAAACAACATGTGCTTTCGGTGCTAGTGAGATTCCAACAGGAAATATTTCATTCAAATTCTGATTATATTGATGTTTAAGTTTCCGTGATGTTATGTGATTATAGATTTCAATTTTTTTTTGGGGGGGGGGGGGTTAATAATTACAAAGCTCTTTTTAAACAATGGAATATATCTGTTATTGTTTTGTGGAATATGTTGAGTTCGCCGGTTAAAAATATTTGTCTCTAGATCTGCCTGCATGATTTTATCTCATATCTAGCTACTTACCTATATCTGTCCAAAGAGTTGTAAAAAAAAAAATTGTCTATTATTTTTCTTAATGGACAGATTTATAACTTATTGGACAGGTATAGGTAACTAATTGGACTGTTTTAATCCATTTGAGAGATATAAAGTATAAAGAAGAACAAAAGATGACATCATACTAATGTTTTAATTCTTTGTATATTGGTCTTTGTCAGCAAAAACAAGTGTTTTGCGTGCCACAAAAAAAAAACATAGATGTTAAATGTACGTGTATAGCATTTGAGAAACTTAAGTAATAGTAAGATCATATGAAGAGAAATCTTCGTCATGAAGAATGGGCGGAGCGAAGCGGACGAAGACGAAGATTTCTCTTCATATGATCTTACTGACTTAGAACAGTACAACAGCCAATCAAATGCATGGATTAAAAATAAACTCCTCCCACGGCTGTGTCATATATAAGGCTCAACTTGACCGCTTGTTGTAGATATCGAGCACGCAATCAATATCGAACACACACGGTTTCAGAATGGACTCCCAACCCATTCAGGTTAGCACGGGATTATATGAAATACCTCAAATTGATTTACTGGGGAAATGGTATGGTGACGATATTAAAGTTACTGAACTAATGAATACCATAGGCGTCGGAAGCAAATTGTAAGGGGGGGGGGGGCTAAACCAACAAAAAAAAACCTAAATCCTTATTTTCAATGCCTATATTTTATGTATATATTTGCAATAAAAGTGGGGGGTAGGGCTAAGCCCCCCCCCCCCCCCCCCGGTTCTGAGGCCTATGAATACCCATGTAACAAGAATTGTAATATCTACATTTTTGAAAAACGATTGTGTTTTATATAAAAGATGACAAGGCCCTAGTCAGCAGGAGTGGGTATGGCTGTCTAATATTAAATAAAAATTGTGATTAAATCTGTCTTCAAAGACAAGGTTCGTCTCTGATATACATGACTATGATTGTATTTTCTGTATGTACCGAAATGTGAAAAAAATAATATTCAAAAAGGCGACAAAAGATTACAGTGAGAAAAAAATGTAGCAAGGCCTAGAAAGTTTAAATATCACGATTGTAAACAGCACGTGGGTTTTGAATAGTTTCTTTTTGTGTGCTGAACAAAAACCAATAAAGACACTCCCATATAACTGTCAAGTGAACCAATCAGACACCGTTGAATTTTTCAGAAATAGAAGAATTCTTCACCATGAAGAATCAATTCTTCGAGAGAAATGGAAGCATTTGATTGGCTGAATAAGTAGGTTATGTTCTAAATAAGATCACATGACTGTATCAGCAAGATGGTAAAACAGTGTAAATGTGCGAGGTACGAGTCTTCCGAGCGCCGTAATGAATTATAACTCCAAGGGAAGTCGGTACATGCCTATGAGAAATTGTGCTGCTGCTGAACTTAGTTTTTGTGAACCCATTATCGAAGATCAGGGGGCACTCAGTTGTTGAACTGTCCATCTACCTGTTTGTCCACAAAAACAGCGACTGTCTCATGAGGTTGATTGACTACAATGTTGTTACACGTCCTACTCGATAAAAAGACACACCATCATAATCCTTAATCATTGATTTCATTAGTAACAGAAAGATTTTATCTTTTAATCAACTCCCTTGTAAAGGAGTGCTGACCTCCATTTATCTGTCATGATGAAAATTTTTAATTAACTTGGGGGAGGCAAATGCAAAAATTTACAAAATGATAATCTTACTTTAATCCCCACGATTCAAGCCGGGTCAAGAAAGGGACCGGTTGAACAGTGTTGTAGTGTACGTATTACAATATTTATGGAGCTTTGTAGCATGTCTATATATAGACTTAAAACTCAACAATGATGGTGTATTGAAAGTAAAGATACTTCACATACTCTTGAATGTTTACATTACTATGATCTCCTTTTTAAATTACATATTGAAGCAGTAAATGATATAAGAATAATACAACAGATGAAAGGTGGTATGCTAAGATTTATGAAATACTATGTTTCTCATATAAGATTGTAAAAGTCTCTTTAAATTATTTAGGCCTAGATCGTATTTCATTGATTGAATATTATTGAACGTCCCTCTAGAGAATTTATATGGAGACGCCACCACTTGCCGGTGGAGAGCTGTAATTTTCGTCCTATACTCGGCGCCATTGAGCAAGGAGGGATCTCTTTCATGCCAGAACCCACTGCGACACGGGACCTCGGTTTATACCGTCTCATCCGAAGTACCAGTCGCCGCGTCCCACAGTGGAATTCGATCTCGCGACGTAAAGATAATTTCCTTCCTGCGCAAAGTACTCCAGAGCAAACTCTCTAACCACTACGCCACGCGCGCGATGAATAATTCCGGACAATGATTCCATACCCTAACAATCGAAAGTTCTCTCAACTGCAAAAAAGCAGTTTAAATCCTGCTAGCTGTTTACAACTCCACAAATGGCCAATGTACATTTTAATTCACAATTAAAGACCAATATCCTTTTTCGTGTGAAAAGTTTCCCGACAAACAAACGCGTATTTCGAAATTTTCTTTTATTCGGAATCTTTTTTCTGCCATTGATGAATACGTATCATTTCACAGCTTTGTTAATGAATTGGCAGCAAGGATATTTTGTTATTAGTGTTCTTTGTGTGGTACTTGTATTTTTCTTTCCGTATTTTATGAAACATTAGTAATAACAAATCTTAGAAATACGGATAATGACGTGGAATTAACAAAAACCTCGGCGGTAATTGACATTCATCTGTAATTTATGAATCAAATTCTTTATCCTTGTTGATGAAATAAACAAGTTGACAAAGATTATGACTAAAAAGTAAATACTGTGTTCCTAATTTCAACCAAGTCCACCAGAATAAAGGCCGTAGCATAAAAGGTACTTGAAAGTCCAAGACTTCAAGAAGTATCTAAGATTTGGCTGTCTTCCTTTACTTGTATGTAAATTCCTGAAGAGTAAGAAAACCTAATCAGAACAGTAGAATCGCTTCCAAAAACAAAGAATAAAGATGTCATAAACCTGAAAATAGTAAACGAATTAAGTGTGATGGCTACCATAAAATCAGATTCGCTGTGTGAGGAGCGATCTTTACGTCGCAGATTCGAATCCCACTTTGGGACATGAAAACCAGTCCTTCGGATGAGACCGTACAAACCGAGGTCCCATGAGGAGTGAAGGTTTTATTCGTGTCAATATATACCTACTGCGACCGAGTCTTAACGTCCCGTGGTGGATCCGAACCCGCGACGAAAGGTCAAGCAGCTTACTCCGCGAATCTAAGCGGATGCTCTAACCACTACCACACGGGCTATTCTCGGAGGGTATATATACATTGTATGTACAAACAGGAAGTGCTAACAGCGATTTCTGATAAGTATATATCTAGCCCAGCATGCATTTCAAATTTAAACCAGAAGTCTCTGTCGAGACTGTAGCTCTACTGGTTTATACTTATAACAAAGGAAGAGAAAAGTAGCAGTGGGACTTGAAATTTTAAACAGCAATGAACAGAAAAATTATCCTTGATTAATTCATTATTTCTGGCATAATTGCAATAAGACTACAACTGTACGAGAAAAAACAATAGTCTATCAGCATGACACATTGTTTTATAAACAAATAAAAACTGTATTTGTAATAGCATTTTAAAATTATTTTTACAGAAATTTCTATTTTTAGTTACCATGGCAACACCGTTCACTGAAATCAACAAGAGGCCCACGGGCTTATAGGTCACCTGAGTATTGTGTAAATTTGGTTCGTGTTTTATACCAGAGGCCATGAAATTCACAATTCACAATTTTGAAAGAGGCACCATTGCTAATCATAATTATAAACTTACCGAGAGGTATATCAGAGTATCAAAGAGAAAATGCACTTCCTCTTTAAAACCAGTTGTGCACCTCA
The DNA here is from genome assembly GCF_032062105.1 of Saccostrea cuccullata. NCBI lineage: Eukaryota > Metazoa > Mollusca > Bivalvia > Ostreida > Ostreidae > Saccostrea > Saccostrea cuccullata. The sequence continues at coordinate 19,274 of NW_026927022.1, read as the reverse complement.
CCCCAAAGGAACCACTGACCCTGGGGCCATATGTTTCAAAATTTTGCAAATTTTATCATAAAATGGTTGATTAATACCAAAGAGCAGATTTCAAAGCATTAATTTATCTTCAGACTATGTACCCCCCCAGGGGGGCATAAAAAATAACTATTTTGCTAGAGGCACCTTTCTTCACCATGAATACATTATTTGGTTCCTTGGTATAAAACCCAGGAGCAAAGAAAAAGATTTTCAAAAAATAAATGTATTTTCACTATATAATCTATTTAGCCCCGCCCTAGCACTACAACCCCTGACCCTGGGGCCATGAATTTCACAATTTTGGAAGAGGCACTCTTGCTCATCATAACTTTTTGCTTAGTTAGTTTATATAATACCCAGAAGCAGAGAAGAAGATTTTCAAAGAAATAATGCATTTTCACTATATAATCAATAGAGCCCGGCCCTAACACCAGAACCCCTGACCCTGGGGCCATCAAATTCACAATTTTGGAAGAGACACTCTTGCTCGTTTATTTAATACCCAGGAGCAGAGAAGAAGATTTTCAAAGAAATAATGTATTTTCACTATATAATCAATAGAGCCCCGCCCTAACACCAGAACCCCTCACCCTGGGGCCATAAAATTCACAATTTTGGAAGAGGCACTCTTGCTCATCATAACTATGTGCTTAGGTAGTTTATTTAATACCCAGAGGCAGAGAAGAAGATTTTCAAAGAATAAATGCATTGTCACTATATAATCAATAGAGCCCCGCCCTAACACCAGAACTCCTGACCCTGGGGCCATAAAATTCACAATTCTGCAAGAGGCACTCTTGCTCATCATAACTATGTACTTAGTTAATTTATTTAATACCCAAGTGCAGAGAAGATTTTCAAAGAAATGCATTTTCGCTATATAATCTATTTAGCCCCGCCCTAGCACTAGAACCCCTGACACTGGGGCCATGAATTTCACAATTTTGGTAGAGGACTCAGTGCTCATTACATTCATGCCAACAGTTTGCCTGCTTGATGTCCATGAGTAAAGAAGAAGATTTTTAAAGATTGCACTAATTTTAATTTTAGTGGTTTTGGCCCCACCCCTCAGGCCCCAGGGGGGTGGGGACCATAAAATTCACAATTTTTGTTCCCCTTCACCCATAGATGTTGTATACCAAATTTGGTTGAAGTTGGTTCAGTGGTTTCAGAGAAGAAGCTGAAAATGTTCAAATGTTAACACACGACGATGGACGAAAACGGATAGCAATAGCCTTATACGTCACCTGAGTTTTTCAGGTGACCTAAAAATCGATATGCAGAATTATGTATCTTAGTGTAGTCTACTTGTGTACCAAGTTATATTGAATTCAGACCAACACTAGAGGAGAAATTGCATTTTGAAAGCATTTCACAGAAATTTCTATTCTTAGTAACCACTTTAACATTGTCATCGAAGTCAAACATCGGTGCACAGAATTATGTATCTTAGTGTAGTTTTGTGTGCCAAGTTAAATTGAAATCAGACCAAAACTGTAGAAGAAGGATCATTTTAAAAGTATTACTCAGAAATTTCTATTTTTAATAACCACGGCTACACCGTTCATTGCTATCAAAAGCCGATGCACAGAATTATGTATCTTAGTATAGTCTACTTGTGTGCAAAGTTATATTGAAATCAGAACAAAGCTCTAAGAGGAGTAGGATTTTGAAGGCATTTCACAGAAATTTCTATTTTAATAACCACATCAACACCGTCATCGAAATCAAAGACCGATGCACAGAATTATGTATCTTAGTGTATTTTACTTGTGTGCAAATTTATATTGAAAACTAGGAGAAGTAGGATTTTGAAAGCATTTCACAGAAATTTCTATTTTGATAACCACGTCAACACATTCATCGAAATCAAAAACTAATGCACAGAATTATGTATGTATAGGTTACATCATAGATTCCGAGTAGTATTGATTATATCGTTTTCATGGGGCGGGGAAATCGAGGGCGCGGAGCGCCCGAGATTTCTACGCCCCATGAAAACGATATAACCAATAATACGAGGTATCTATGATGTAAGCAACTTCTCGCATGTCTGATGATGTAAATTTCATTGAGAGTGTCAAAATTCAATAAAAAAAAAATTCATTCAGCGTGTCATGAACTTAAGATTCAATACATTAAATTCATTTCAAGCTAGCTCTCCAAAATGTCGGACGTTCTTAGTGAATTTGACTTTGACTTTTTAAGTGAATTTGAAGATATTGACGATTTATCTTTGAGCCAGGCACTCGACAAATATAAAAACACAGAAACAAATTTAAATATCGAGGAGTTTAACGATGTAAAGTTGGGAGATTTTGACCTGATGCTTAAATGTGAAAATGAGGAAATTACCTATGAAAAACGTTTTCATTCGGTCAAAAAATCTGGAAAGGATGATTTTAAACAACTTATTGCAAATCAAGAGAGCAAAAACACTCGTCGAAATACAAACTGCATTCCAGTTTTGACAGAAATGGATGTTGACGATTTGAATCATTTTATGTCATGCTTTGTTTTAGAAAGTAGACGGAAGGACGGGTCTGAGTATCCAGCTTCTACTCTTTATCAAATTTGTGCTGGGATTTTGAGATACATGCGTGACAACGGTGTGACTAACAAGAACTTTTTAGATAACAGCGACAAACGTTTTTACAATTTTAGGAAAACCCTCGATGCAAGGATGAAAGAAATATCATCGAAAGGAATCGGCCTCAAGAAAAAACAAGCAGATCCTATTTCAGCTGATGACGAAAATTTGCTATGGGAAAGGGAGTTATTAGGGGGTGCAACTTCAAAATCTTTGCTAAATACCGTTTTTTACTATAACTAATTATTCGGACTTCGGGGAATGGACGAACATCGATCCCTCACACGAGACCAGTTTAGTTTGGGAGAAGATAATGTGGGTACATACATTGACTTTCAAGGCAAAACGTCTAAAAACTTCTCGGGGGGATTAAATCAAAGGAAGATAGAAGCAAAAAGTATTAGGCACTACAGCTCCGCCTCAGACGACAGGTCCTTGTTTCTCATCTATAAAACCTACTTGGAACTTACGGAGACGTCAGAGGATGGGTCGTTTTACAGGTATGTGCATATCATATTTTACGATTACCCCCCCCCCCCTTTTGGTTTTCATTTCCTTAGAATATCATTATGAATTAAGTTTACTGCAAGGGTATATTTACTTGTATCGATTAAACTTATTTCAAATTAATTTTCAGGCGCCCTAATGGTGGAATTACTCCCCGTTTCTCAAGCCAGGTTGTCGGTATCAATAAATTATCTACTCTCATCAAGACAATGTGTACAGAGGCAGGCCTATCCGGAAATTTTTCCAACCATTCTGGAAAGAGGACCTGTGCGACTTCCTTGTATAATAGTGGGGTTGATAAGCAATTAATAATGGAAAGGACCGGTCATCGTAGTGATGCTGTACGGAAATACAAACGCACCTCTACTACACAACATGGATCCGCCCTCCAAAAAGGCACTCGTATCAGCAGATACTAGGTCTATATCTACAACCGAGCGGGAATTTGGAAAAGATCTCACAAATGCACAAATACCTTCAGAAAATAGCCGTTTTTGAAACGATATTTTGCATGCATCATCGAGCCGTCAATCATGTAACTGATTTATCCCATGACCCTTCATTTGACCTTTTCCCATATTTGGTATTTTCTTTGCATCAGCTAATAAAGACTCGGAAACAGAACCACGTGATAGTCTTGACGCGAAGAGTTTTTGTTATCCAAGTAACGTATTTACAAATTTGGTAATTTTCTTAGTACTGTACCGCGTGATCAATTTCTTGAGATAATCAATTCATTTGTTCTATGATTTGACGAATATGGCAGAAGGAGTCTGGCGTAAAGAATCGCCGTTTTTCAGCAAGCCTACGACGAGGATATTTTCAATCGAGTCAAGCATGAACTTACCCCTACTAATGTTGTGATTTAAATTCAAGCCAAGTGGTTTATGTTGACCCATTCGAAGGTTACAGGGTAGAACCTGTTTTATAAATAAAATTGGCAATAAACAGGAAAATGCTATAGTCTCACAGGCGCTTGTTTCATACAATAGGCTAGTTTTTATACTATATAATAACACAAGGTATCCATCTTTTTTGAGACCAAAAATATAGGTCACCAGATCAAACCCCCTTTCTATCTATTGTCCTCAGCTGGCCCCCCAAAAAACACATGTAATGGTTAGCGGAACCCCCCTTCTTGAACCTCATGTATATTTCCTTACCTCACCCCCTCGAGAACCTTGACACTGGCCATAAAATTACACGCTTCGTCGATCGAAGTCAAAAGTACACATCTAAACAGCTCTGAACTTCCGGTTTGCTGTATGCCATAAGATACACGCGATCTCATTGGCTACTGATATTCTCGGGTGTTTTCCATGCAAATGTATAAAGACACAAGAGAATCCCCAAATTTCACTTGGCGCAAAATTTAAAATCACTATTTTTACGAGGTTTCTGTGAAAGATGACAACCTTTTGGTATGTTTTAAAATTGATTTGATAGTAATTACTTTTAATTGAATATTTGTTAGGACCTTCTCTACATCAGCACAATTTTTTTTTTTTGGACAATTGATAAAAATATATTGAATAAAAGTTAGGCCTAAAAAGTTTTAATATTGATCTTTTTCACTGCATTGTATGGCACGTGGCATTACCCCCCCCCCCCCATCTTCCCCCAAAATGTTCAAAACAACACAGAGTCAGTGAATGGAAATCACTGTTTATTATTTCAATTGAGTAAATATATGTAAATAACCTATAAACATGGTAAATAACATGTTCATTCAATTTATTTTTGCCTTTATAAATGTCTAGAATTGTTTACAAATTGAGTAAAAATCTGTAACTTTGTAATTTAAAATTGAAGTCTGATGGCAGATAATTTTAACCGCAGAAAAATAACATGCAGTGTAGAGAGGGTTCTAAGGAGTTGTTCTTAAAAATGCATTTATCAATGACAATGAGTAAATAACTGACATGAAAGTAAAAAATATAAAAAAAATAAGCCTTGTCTGCATGTAATTGTGATACACAAATTTCAAAGTAAAATATTTTAAATGTACTTTGAGATGCAAATATTTTAAAGTCAATTTTTACATCGCCTTTTAGGCTCTCAGAACACATTCTATTATCTGAGCAGCATAATACACCAGTTCAAGAATTAATTGAGAAAATAAATCAATCTTGTGGAGAAAATGAAAAAATTAGCACAAAGACTCTAACACTTTTGTTGCCTACACTTTTTCCAAATATTGTGAAATCAAAAGTCAGACTGAGATGTGAGGACAAAAATATGAAAGTCAGTTTCAGAATGGAAATCAATGACAAAATCAATTTTACAGCACTTAGTTTCTCTGATATTCAAAATAATGTGCCAGTTGATTGGTTTATCATGCACAAAACCACTACAGAAATATCCTTGGGACATTTACTACCAGCAAAAAGTAATGGACAGGGTATTATACTTCAGGTTTCCCTAGGTAGTGATGGGTCTGTGTCAACAGCAATAGCCAATCAGACACTTGATTTGAAACAGTATGGAATTCCTCATCACATTCTTTATACATACACATCAGTACCAGCCCTCTTCAGGTGTTTTAAAGTCATACAACCATGTCTAGGTTATACTCATGATGAAATTAAAACTGGTCGAATGTTATTAAATTCAAAAACTTTCCGAGAACTTATCACACTTGAGGAAAAATCCTACTTTGCACTTCGTTCCAAAGTTTGCACTAGAGGGGTATATCTCTCATCAACTGCATCCTTGAAATGTAGAGCATGCTTTTCTTCAACAAAAAGAAAACTTGATCAAGACAAAGAAAATGTTAGTCCTGATACTGATAAATCACTAGATGAAACTTATTCTAAGTTGAAAATGCTAGCTCCTAATCTATCTGAGAAACAAATAAAATTAATGGAATCGCAAATCAAAGCATCAAACACGAGTAAAAAGGGTATGCGTTGGGATAAAGATATCATTAGCATGTCAATAGGCATATACAATAGGAATCCGGGTGTTTACAGAGAAATTGTACAGCAGAAATGGCTTCAACTTCCTTCAGAATCTCTGGTTGGTCTTTACAAAAATTGTGTGAAACAGGGCCCTGACATGATGACATGGATGAAAAATGAAGCTTTCCGCCAAAACGTACCCACATCAGGATATTATGGAGGCATCATTCTGGATGAAATGACCATCCAGGAGGATCTGCAAATAGTAAACACCAAATATGGAACACAGATCCATGGCCTTGCAGATAGTGATGAAAATGTGAAGAAAATGAAAATGTTGAATGCAGGAAGTGTGAGTGAAAATTTAGCAAATCATGTACAACAATACCTTTTTAATGGATTTACAGGTTTTCGTTGGCCATTTGCTAACTTTCCCAACCGACAAGCTGACCCGGCAGAAATATTTGTCACCACTTGGAAGTGTATAGATGCACTAACTGATTACGGATTCTCACCTCTGTATTGCTGCATGGATGGATCCTCAAATAATCGAGCTTTCCTGAAGATGCATTTTGATGGAGATCCAGTATTCTCCAAAATGATTGCTTCATTTTACAGAGACCCTACAAAACAGATCATTTTTATCATGGATCCACTTCATTTACTTAAGAAAATTAGAAACAGTGTTCTTAGCAGTGGCTTTCTACAAACACATCAACGCCTCCTTACTGTGAATGGAAAGTTCATTCTTTGGAAGATGTGGGTCGACGCATACACCTGGGATCGACTTAACACCTTCAAAACTCACAATAAACTAACAAATGAACATATTTTTCCGAATGGGGCCCAAAAAATGAGAAACAAACTTGCATTTCATTGTTTAAACGATGACATGCTGAACCTCATGACACAGTATGCATCAACGTTGTCACCAGCAGGGCAAGAAGATCTCAGTCAGGCAATCGAGTTCCTCAGAAGAACCAGTTTCTTGGTTCGTTTCTTCATGGACTCCCGACCTATAAAAGAGAAAAATGATGAACGACTGACTGCGTTTAGGGAGGTGTACGATTGGTTTAAGGCCTGGGAGAATTCCGAATGTGAAGGCAAGGATATAGACAAGAGGTACAAAAGTTTGCTTACTATAGAAACGCGAGAGGATTTAGATTACCTTTTCCATGGATTTATGTCACTTGTTGACATGTGCGTTGACAAGCTACACATTGATTTGATTCCCAGTCGCTTAAATAGCGATATAATTGAAAACATCTTTTGCCAACAGAGAGCCCTTTATCACGGTGCAAACACTAATCCCAATTACAATGAATACCGGACTGGTATCAATAGTATTATTTTAGGACAGACCACCACCTCTAGAAAATCTAATGTGGGGATGAAGGAGCCAGCAAAACCATTTGCACTGGGAAAACCACTTATGTAAATAATGGACTTTTATGATTGTAATTGCCAGTAAACATATTGCACTAAAACAATGATTAGTTGATCATTCACATTTATAAAATAAGAACAGTTACCGTTTACTTGTTAAGATCTTAATGCATTTATGATAAGTTTAGTACTTACCTGAATATTCTACTATCTAGGAGTTACCACATTACTGGAATCTTGTTCATTCCTAAAAATACACAAAATAAATTTACTGGTATGAAATAAATTTCTTAAGGATTTTATCAAAGACAAATGCATTAATTTATTATATTTGCAAGAAATTGTCAATTAAAATCTGTTTTCTTCCTCATTATATCTGAGCCATTACTAAACATTTTTAAGATCAGAGAATAATGATATGTTTTAGCTTTTTGTGTACAGTAATAAAATTTACCTGACATTCTGCACAATACCAGTCAAAATTTTCTATGTCTGCCCACTGATCATCTGTTAGAGCTGCACAAATAGGATCATACCATCTATCACACAAATCACAAGCAATCCAATTTTTCACCTTCAACATATACTTTGTGGCATTTGGGACATGTTACTTGTTCTGATTCTTTGGATTTTCTCTGTTTCCTTTTCCCCGATGCCGCTTTAGATTTAGATCTTCGTTTCCTTGGCACTTTTTCTCTTTTTTCCATTTGACTGGTACTTGGCATCTCCGAAGTCTTATCCTTGTTTGTCTTCTTGGAACTTTCTGAGCTGGTTTTCTCATTACCTTGACCAGAGACAACTTTTTTCCTAAGCCTTTCAGATTTTTCTTTTCCATATTTCTGGAGTATGTCTTTCCTGAACTCATTATTTCCAATTTTTAGGAATCTGGTGACAATGTCTTCATACAGCTCCACTTTGCTTGCCTGAAGTGAGTCCTCTTCTATTAAGAATCTCAGACTGGGATTGTCGAAGTCATTAAAAAGAATTTCCCAGATGCTTTTTAACTCTGTGTCCTCTTTAAGATCCTTGTCACAAAGTGTCAGACATGATGCACCATGTAAAGCAAATGTCACATCATTGTGAAACTTAAGTCTCCTTTTACTTAGCTCCAAGAAGAATTCAAATACACTGTCAGTAACAATTGTTAGACCATGTGAAATGTTTTGTTTTCTTTCAGTTTCAAGCAAAGACTTTGGATACTTAGAAGATATCAAGCTGTCCTTTATACACAGATGGTCTAGCATTTTCACTTTTAAGTATGAATTAGATGACTTGTCTTTATTTTTATACAAGGACTTTCTTGTTAAATTCATAAAATGAAACTTTGACTTGGCAACACATGCACCACCAATGTAGCGTATTTTACCAATGGCTGGTATCAGATATTGTCATTGTTGAGTCCCCTTTTCCAGCTTGAGAGATTGCCAAATGAGACGTGTGTTCCTCTATAATCGAAGATGATACTTGATCAAATATATTTCTGCATAACTGAAATTCCTGTGTTGTAGCTTTTCTCCCAAAATAAGCCTCAACAAGTTTTTTTTCAGAGGTTGAGAACTTGTACACTTCTGAATAATAACATGTCCAACTTTTGCTATTTGTCTTTAGATTTTCACCACCAGTTGTGTGCACCTTTTGAAAAATATCCATAATTTCAGTTTTTAAATTATTTTCAAAATTTGTAAGAGAAACTTAATTGGATTCTGCAATACAGAGTCTGTCTATTTCTTGAATTTCGTAATGACTGAAATCCGATAATTGATTTTCCTCGTCGACATCATATGTGATTAATTCTACGCAATGTTGGTCCTGTTTACCTGTAGTTGCAGATAACTCTATTTTACAGCACTTTAAATCTTCATTAAAGTCAATACACACATTGTTGTCACAGAATTCATACACTTGGGAATTGTGTTTCAGCACTGAATTTGGGTTAAAGTTAATAATTCGAAGATTTTTCTTTATTGTTGTTCTTCCTATTGCCACCCCTAACTGACCAGGGCTGAAGATATTGTCCCCATCCACTTCTATTCTGTCAAGGGTGAGGCCTTGGGCCTTGTGGATTGTTATGCTGAAAGCAAGGCATAAAGGAATCTGGAATTACTTTTTCCTGTGCAGTGCAGTAAACGCTAAATGATTCTGGTCTTAACTTTACTTCTTTTGACAAACTATCAAAATACACAGTGACATCATTAGCAGAAAGTTCTGTGATTTTCCCTCTGAGTCCATTAACTAAGTTATCACTTAAATTCTTCAAAAGTAATACTGGACAGTCTTTTTTCATGTACAGTATTTCTGGTACAGACAAAGAATTTAGATATTTTTTTTCACCATTAATTCATTGTTTCACCTTGCATATCAATCAATTTAGAGGCATTATAAACGTCACAGTCAAATTTTTTTGCACAAAGTCGTACTGGAGGTGGTCCTTGGGGTAGTGGTCTTTTCATTCTCCTAAGAAGTGCTAGAGACTCATCGGTCATATTTCCTTTCGAAACTTCATTTATACAGTTAATAAAGTCAATTTCATTTTGTCTTTTCACTTCGTTTAAAACGATACAGTGAGTAAATGTGTTTGTAAATCTTTCTGATAAAAAGCAAAATTCGCCTCTATCGCCCTTTAGAGGATCAGGCACAGGTGGTAATTGAAAAAAGTCACCAATGACAATCACTTGAATTGAGCCAAAATACGTGTCACTGTCCCTAATTTTCCTGCAAACATGCTCCAGGGTATCAAATAGCTTCAGACTAAGCATAGATATTTCATCTATTATTAACGCATCAGTGTTTGAAATTGCTCTTTTCTGATCAAAGTAACTTTCATCTAAGAGAATTTTTTTGCACAGTGTCTCAGAGGAATCCCTCCCATCTCCTATCCAACTCCAGCGGTGAATCGTTGTCCCGCCTATATTTAATGCAGCGATGCCTGTAGTTGCCGTCAAGGCCACTTTTTTCCCACATTCTTCTAAGGATTTTTTAAATTCCTTTCCTAGAAAAGTTTTGCCCGTTCCACTTTGGCCAAGCACTGCCAAATTATGGCCTTCTTTGGCTTTAAGTAATACTAAATTTTGTTTTTCGGAGAGCATCTCAGCATGTCAACCATGTGTTTATATTTACATTTGTGTTTTTTTGGTTTTCTTTACTAGAGAGCTCTAGAATATCAGTAGCCAATGAGATCGCGTCTATCACATCGCATACAGCAAACCGGAAGTTCAGAGCTGTTTAGATGTGTACTTTTGACTTCGATCGACGAAGCGTGTAATTTTATGGCCAGTGTCAAGGTTCTCGAGGGGGTGAGGTAAGGAAATATACATGAGGTTCAAGAAGGGGGGTTCCGCTAACCATTACATGTGTTTTTGGGGGGGCCAGCTGCGGACAATAGATAGAAAGGGGGTTTGATCTGGTGACCTATATTTTTGGTCTCGAAAAAGATGGATACCTTGTGTTATTATATAGTATAAAAACTAGCCTATTGTATGAAACAAGCGCCTGTTTATAGTCTGCTTTTTTGAAAACATGTACTGTAAAAAATATGTTTCCAGATCTTCCTGAAGGACTTTCATGCTTCGGTAGATAAAGAAGGGTGATCAAAACAATATACTTTATCTTTGCTTTTGTGATAATTTATGGTAAAAACTAGACTTACTAGAGACATTTTACCGAATATAGCCCAATACATTGGTAGGAAAAAAAATGTGTTTACAATATCATTTACACTGACGAACCTTTGCATGCCTTATATGGCTATTGTTATCAGTGCGCGCGGCAGATCTTACCACGCACCAACTGACCAATCGTTGAATGAATAGCAACGTTTACGCAAACTATACTAGAGACATTTTACCGAATATAGCCCGATACATTGGTAGAAAAAAAATGTGTTTACAATATCATTTACACTGACGAACCTTTGCATGCCTTATATGGCTATTGTTATCAGTGCGCGCGGCAGATCTTACCACGCACCAACTGACCAATCGTTGAATGAATAGCAACGTTTACGCAAACTATACATGTTTTTATTTTACTTCGAACACGTGGTTCAGGTCAATCTATGATCAATATTAGATGGGCCGCAGAAATGTTCATATGAAAAAATACAATTAAAGATTAGGAACTATGAAATATATCACCGGCGTTTTTAATTTGTTGTTAACTAGAAAATATGTATAACAAGAGGCCCACGGGCCTTATAGGTCACCTGAGCATTATGCAACAATTTTCCAGTTATTGACTTTGATTCATGTTTTAAGCCAGATGCTATATGACATTCACAATTTTGAAAGAGGCACCATTGATCATCATAACAATACACTTAGCAGTTGCTTAGCTTGGTTACTGAATACCCATATGCAGGGTAGGGGAACAAAAATGCATTCCAACTAACCAATAGTGCCCCTAACACTGTGACATAAACCCCTGACCCTAGGTCCACACATTGCACAAATTTCAAAAAGGCACCCTTAATATCAAAAAATAAATAAATGTTTTATAAATACAAAAGAGCAGATTTCAAACAATAAATTCATTTTCAGTATATAAGTAGAGCCCCCACCCCACCCCTGACCCTGGGGCTTTGAAATTCACAATTCTGCAAGATTAGGGTCCTTGCTCATCATAACTATAAAGGTAGTTCATCTGCTTTATACCCAGAGACAAAAAAAAAAATTCAAAGATTTAATGTATTTTCATAATATAATCAATTGAGCCCCGCCCCCCTAACACCAGAACCCCTGACCCTGGGGCCATAATATTCATAATTTTAAAAGAGGCATTCTTGCTCATCATAACTATGTACTTAGTTTATTTAATTTCTAGGAGCAGAGAAGAAGATTTTCAAAGAATTCATGTATTTTCAATATATAATCAATAGAGCCCCGCCCTAACACCAGAAACCCTGACCCTGGGACCATAAAATTCACAGTTTTGGTAAAAGTACTCTTGTTCATCATAACTATGCACTTAGTTAGTTTATTTAATACCTAGGAGCAGAGTAGAAGATTTTCAAAGAATTCATGTATTTTCACTATATAATCAATAGAACCCCCCCCCCTCTAACACCAGAATCCTTGACCCTGGGGCCATAAAATTCAAAATTTTTGTAGAGGCACTCATGCTCATCATAACTATACACTTAGTTAGTATATTTAATACCCAAGGGCAGAGAAGAAGATTTTCAAAGAAATCATTTATTTTCACTATATATAATCAATAGAGCCCCCCCCCCCCCTAACACCAGAACCCCTGACCCTGGGGCCATAAAATTCACAATTTTGGTAGAGGCACTCTTGCTCATCATAACTATGCACTTAGTTGGTTTATTTAATACCTAGGAGCAGAGTAGAAGATTTTCAAATAAGTCATGTATTTTCACTATATATAATCAATAGAGCCCCGCCCTAACACCAGAACCCCTGACCCTGGGGCCATAAAATTCACAATTTTGGTAGAGGATCTCTTGTTCATCATAACTATGCACTTAGTTAGTATATTTAATACCAAGGGGCTGAGAAGAAGATTTTCAAAGAAATCATGTATTTTCACTATATATAATCAATAGAGCCCCGCCCTAACACCAGAGCCCCTGACCCTGGGGCCATAAAATTCACAATTTTGGTAGAGGCACTCTTGCTCATCATAACTATGTACTTAGTTGGTTTATTTAATACCCAGGAGTAGAGAAGAAGATTTCCAAAGAAATAATGCATTTTCACAATATACTTATTCAGCCCCGCCCTAGCACTAGAACCCCTGACCCCAGGGCCATGAATTTCACAATTTTGGTAAAGGACTCAATGCTGATTACAATCATGCAAACAGTTTGACTGCTTGATGTCCAGGAGTACAGAAGAAGATTTTTAAAGATTGCATTAATTTTAGTGGTTTTGGCCCCACCCCTCAGGCCCCAGGGGGGCAGGGATCATGAAATTCACAATTTTTGTTCCCCTTCACCCATAGATGCTTAGTGCCAAATTTGGTTGAAATTGGTTCAGTGGTTGCAGAGAAGAAGCTGAAAATGTTCAAATGTTAACACACGACGGACGACGAACGACGGACGACGAACGACGGACGACGACGGACGAAAACAGATAGCAATAGGTCACCTGAGTTTACTCAGGTGACCTAATAAAATGTAGTTTGTGTCAAGTTCAGAACACCAGAGCTTCAAGGGTAGGGAAACCGAGCAGCATCTCCTGAGCATTTAAACGGACAATCCCCGTGATCACACGTGTTTTTGGCCAGGGAATCCACCTGATAATTGTATTTACCTATAGTACAACAAAGGAATCAAAACAGAATCAAATCGCTTTGTAGTATGACTCAGAAAAACCTAGAATTTTACGTTTATTCAATAAATGAATCGCTTTTCATTGTTAGCATGGAAATAATAGGACAAAAAGAAACAATTGAAATTGCTTTACGAAATGGGTGGACTATTGTTCGTTGTGCCTTTCCCATCGCAATTACATTTTTTTTGTCAGGTGTAAAATTCCTGTATTACCCGTAGTAACCCATAATGCAATTCTCATTCATCTGATTTGTCAGTTAAAGTCATGTTTGTGCCTTATTTGCTAAGCTGACGCCCAAAAATATAGTCCCAGTTCCAAATACATGTATATTAGTCCAAAAAGAATTTTTAATGCATGAATGCAGAAAAATAATATCATATCTCGAATATACATACTTATTCAAGTTGAATGAATTCAAATGAAATATTGAAGTACATTTCTACAGATATTATGGGGTGGTAAAAATTGAAACACAACATAACTTCTCTGTTTACCATGTCCTCACGTGCTAGTCACTTCCTAGCCACATTTCCGTGAATAATTTACCCTATCTCGCTGACTCTCGCCAGAGCTACTGCGAAAGCTACTTTGAACTCCTCGGGTTTTATAATTTGCAGAACAACGAAAAATAAAAAGTTCCGAACACATTAGTAGGGGTGAAGCAGTTCAGATGTATGGATTTAAATGGCCCATGTGGCCAGGACTTTATGACTTTCGATCAATCGCAACTTCTCGGGGCTTTCCGACTAGCGGAAAAACGACCTCGAATGTATGTGGAAGACGCCATGACAACCCTCCTTTTTCACGATCTTTGAAATAAATGCATGGAGACCTTTTATCTGTAGAATAAGAAGTTTAACTTTATTCAATGTAATGATATTACATGTACCTAAAATATACTGTAGAAGGGACTTCTAACTCCGTCTATCCTATATTTGAATAAACAGTAAATGTATAAATTTTGAACATCCGGTGATGTTAATACATTCGAGGTTGTTTTTCCGACCTCTGACGGAAAGAGATGATGCGATTGGAATTTCAATTTACAGAGTTGGTGTTTGGAATCATTTCCGGAATTTAAAGGGGAAAATTTTACGGAATGGACTGAAAGTACTAGATTCTGAAAACATGTGTCGACCAGTGAAATAAGTGCTGGGTGGTTGTGGCCATTTTTAGACTATTTTGATCTCCTTTAGAAGACAAGCTCCATATAAAGATATAACAAAATGATCAAATTTTAAAACTAAAATTTATAAGATTTTTCTTTACCAAATGATAGTTGACGGCTTAAGATATCATATAAAGAAAAATTTAAGTTATATCTGGTGGTTAATAAAAACATAATTTGTTGACCCCTAGCCTCTTTAAAAAATGAAGAAAGTAAAACCACGCGCCATAACACTTCATGGGCAGTCAACATGGTTCAAGTATTCAAGGACTGGAAATCTCAGCGAAACAGCAACTTGGTGAGTTTAAAATTATTCCCGAAATACTCACTAGTAAATACCAAGAACTTGCGTGCACTATAACATGTTTTATACACTATAATTGAAGCCAGGGGCGCATATGGTTTCCCCTACCCCCCGAGGACTTCATATAAAATGTGTTCCAATATTCAACGTTAAAACATTTCTGTGACGTCATCTTTTGTTAAACCAGGTACAATAAATTTCTTATTGTTCTGCACACCGTCCAATAAGTTACCTGTAGGTGTCCAATAAGTTGAAACTTATTGGACAGTAACAGGTAAACTGCAAAAAAGAAGCAAAGAAACAAGGCTTGTAAACAAATTTAATTTTAATCCTGGAAAATAAACACCGAAAATCACAAGAGAATTATTTACGAGCTTTCAGAATTAAACTTCACATTAATTGTAACACTCGCATCCTTCTGAACATTCACAGAAATTGTTGGACATGGACACTGACATGACACTTTTGAAGAATCCACATCTTTGGCTTTCTTGGTAGGTGGGCTCGATGTTCCTGGTTTTCTCCCTTGTACGATATCACTTACACGCCTTTCTTGGCCCTCAGAGGTTCGCTTGTAATTTCGTACCGAAAGTGATTTGTGGCCTGTTT
Source organism: Saccostrea cuccullata (assembly GCF_032062105.1). NCBI lineage: Eukaryota > Metazoa > Mollusca > Bivalvia > Ostreida > Ostreidae > Saccostrea > Saccostrea cuccullata. The sequence goes on along the minus strand of NW_026927022.1, from coordinate 3,499 downwards.
TCTCAGTTATCAGCTGTTCGTCTACGCCTGCTGAATAAAGACGTGTCGCTGCTGTCGCGCGCAGAGAATGGTTAGAGAAAAAGCCTTGAAATCCTGCAATCCTACACAACTTGGCAACGGTTTGTTGAAGTGGGTGGATACCGACGGCGCGTCGTCATACCATTTGTCTGTTGTGAAAAATTTAGACGGACGCAAATAAAAGGCGGATGACTTCCCGTCCTTGGGTCTGTAAAAAAAATATCTTGAATTCATTAAAATGTATACAGTGCGGATACAAATTGAAGTTTATGATTTTTGCTTCATTCTAGTTATACAGAATAATGTAGTAAAAACGTTGATATTTACCTGAGGTTAATAAACTTTTCGTACAGGGATACAATGCATCTCTCTGGACATTCCGGATTTTCATATGCGTTCACTACTTTTGGGACCGTTTTGCGACTATTTAGCCCTCCAGCTGCACATTTGGATATGTCCTCTCTGTACTGCAGATATCGTCTTCCGTCAACAACAGACGTTTTCAAAAACAGTTGTGAGTTTTCTCCAACACGCAAATTGCGATGTTCTTGTCCAGCTCTCAATGCAAAATTAAGTCCAATCAAATAAACCATTGTATCAAGAAGTTGCTGTGGACTTTGAGAACCAAGAATTTCCTTCTCCCACATAATATTTTCTTGTTCCTCGGTGATAACAAGTGCCTGTTTTTTGTTTATTCCCAAACCAAGTTTAGACAGTTCCTTCATTTTCGCGTCAAGAATTGCACGAAGATCGGAAAACTCACTGTCATCTAAGAGAGAAATGAATTTTCCATTAGAACGTAGATGGTGTTGTATTGCCACAATTATTTCATAGAGGGAATTTGGTTTGTAATCATTGCCTTTCAATGTTTTCAGCTCTGTGACAAATGAAGTAAGCTGGTTATTTAGTTCTTTATTTGTCATTTGTAACAGTGGTTTCTCTATAGATCTTTCCTTCTGCCAAGACTCGAATAGACGCACGGCCCATTTAGCTTTATTTCTTGTGTTCACAGGTATTGCGCTTTCCTTGAGATTTTTCAGCTGTGATTCTGAAAGTGGGGCCAAAAATCTTGCTGTTTTCTGTTCCTTAAACTCCGCTTCTTTTATTTCGGCATTCTGTGAGGCCTCTACGAGAATTGCGTCCGAGTCGTCAAAATCCGATATATCCGAATAATTGGATACCTTAACAGTTTTAAAATTCAAATCAAAATTGCCATTTTTATCATTGTTTTCCTTCTCGCCGTTCAATATTTCGTCAAGAATATTGTCGGAATCACTTCGATTTGGTTCACGAAACGAATTCTGTGTTACAAATTCATAATCCATCCTTACTCATTGACAGGGCAAAAATGAATGAAATTTTTGACAATTGAAGAATTACAGAATTTAGTTCACCATCTGCGCATGAGCAATGGGCTGGTGTTTGTCGCAATGCGACATTTCAAGGCCAGAGTGATTGAATTATTTTGTTTTTATATTGTGTACAACATAGACAAATACCCTACAACGTTTACTTTTTGCACGACAAACAAAAAACCAACACACAATAGGCCAACTAATTGGAATGTGCTAGATAGGGGTATTGAAGCGTATGAATCATCCAAGCAGAACGAGACTTTACCTGTGACTGTCCAATAAGTTAACAATGGGAGTGTTCGACAGTGGTGAAATGTTTTAAGTAAGTTATAAGCCTCAAACTGACCATTATGTCAGATATTAGACTCTCCTCGGCGCTAACGCGCCTCGGGTCGTCTAATATCTGACATAATGGACAGTTTTCGGCTTATAACCATTACGTACATGAGAGCAAGGTGTTCATAATATGAACTTTTCAGAGGATGCCGGAAGGAAAATTCTACTATTGAATGTGCAAATTCCTATGGGAGATAACTTTATCCGCTCCGCCAGACCGTGTCAATGTCTTTTTTGTAAAGATTTGTGCATTTTGATTTAAATTGTGTTATCTGTTCCAGAAGAGTCAGGAAATTATTAATATTTAAAGGTACTTGGACACAGATTTGAAGTTAATATTTTCTGTATAATATCAAAAAATATATATTTTAATGGCATTTCACACAAAAATTAATTGAAAATCTTATTTCATTTAAAAGTTATTAAAACTTAAAATTTTTTGGCGGGTTTGATTGACACATGCTTGCACTTTCACAAATTTTAACTTTATTCTTAATTCTCAGGAAAAGTGGCAATCTTGTTGTGTATTAATGAGAAATATTAAAACTTAAATCCAGAAAAATAATTTTATTTGTAGTAGAAATGTTAGAAAGCAAAACTCCTTCACTGGTATCGTCATTCCGTTGTGTACAAAGTTTTGCAAATCGAACACACTCGTGTTATGTACACAGTTTTTGTAAACAGGGCACGGCTCTGTTATTGTTTGGTGTTTACGATTCACCGGGTGCGTTCAATCACCTAAGTCTGTTCACCACAACTGCACGGACTAACGGTGTATTGTGTGTTTGTTTTGCTTTCGAACATGTTTTCTCTGAATTTTCTGGATTATAGTATTGATATTTTTCATTAATACACAACAACTTTGCACAGAAGTAGACTAGTACCTTTAAGACGTATCGATATCATTATCAGTTGTGTGAAAGATGATGTGTTTTAAGTATTTTTCTTGTTTTTGTTATTAGTTCATTAAAAAGATCTAGACATGAACTTTTGTCTCATTTGCATAGGTCCTCCTACATCCAGGGTCTAACGGTTTGATATCACTAGCTTTATATCACATATGTGATATTTAATATATCACCACACTTATGTTGATATGAGAAATACACCCTTGTGAAGATCAAAGAAAAATCTGTCGGACATGGGATAACTTAGTATTGGACACAGATTTGAAGTTAATAGTTTCTCTATAATATTACGACTTATATATTTTTATAGCATTTCACCCAAAAATTAATCAAAATTTTTTTGTTTCATTTAAAACTTTAAATATATTGGCGGGTTTGATTGACACATCCTTGCACATGTTGCACTTTCACAAATTTTAACTTTATTCTTAATCCTTAGGAAAAGTGGCAATCTTGTTGTGTATTAATGAAAAAAGTCTACTTCTGTGCAAAGTTACATGTATATTGAAATCCGACCAAAACTGTAGGAGGAGTAGCATTTTGAAAAATTGTTTACAGACAGACAGACGACGGACGCATTACTATCGATTAAGCTCTTCTGGTCTCTGACCTGTAGAGCTAAAAATTAAGTTTTGAGACGAAATATGGATCCTTTTAATAAACAACCTTTTTATGTAATTGTAAGTTACTTAATGAATTTCAAATTACAACTGTTCGTAGCCTCATGATTAATTTCATTCAGTGACAGAATTTGATTAAGAGAAATTTTAAGAAAAAATCGAAACAATGTTAAAGAACTGTGCCATATTAATTAAAACCGGTAGGATTTATTAAATTATCATTATTACTACTAGTAATTAGCCGTAATTATGTCAAAAATTG